>NC_141829.1:6941931-7236931 GCF_982586985.1 Callionymus lyra
AAATGTCCAACAACAAAAACTGCACTAAATAAAAGGTAAATTAAAGATTCTTGTACAATTACCCGAGTAGATAATGTTTTATTGGTTGTTTTAATAGTGACCGATTCATATTTATCTTAAATAATAATGTTATCTATAAACAATTTGATATCTTGTTTGACTACTTTGCAAAGACATAACGGTATAAACATGTTTTAAATATGGATATAAAGATCCATTTTAATTGTAGACACTGTTTTGATAAGATTTTCATTATTAAAGACACATTTACAACAAAAACAAAATAAAAGGAAATTAAAGATTAGAAATTCCGGTACAATTACCCGAGTAGATCACGTTCATCATTTTATTTTTTACTTTCAACTTAATTTAATACTTTTAATAGATTATTTTGTAAAACCTGGTATTGATAATACAAAAATATTACCTTTAATTCGAGATATATAGTTACATTAATAATTCTCTCTATAAAAACAGTGTTTTTTTTTTCGTTTTAGGGCAATAAAAAACAAGTATTGAATTGTATTTGAACAGTATTTTACATTATTGACATTAAGTGTTAGTTTTGATTAATCAAGTTCTACGTCACTTGGTGCTCCGCCCTCTAACTGCTTCGCTACTGTTAAGAGGGCTTCACACCAATTCATAGAACCTGAAGTTATGAAACATGTAACTCAGGGGATATTTAAGTATCAGTGGGTTCAATGTTGTGAATCATTTTAAATTGCTTGTCCTTAATTATATTCAAAATGGCAAATTTATTTGTAAGAACTCATGTTTTTTATCCATTTTTATCCTTTATGTATGTATTCCAAAAGTATTTACCCTTGAGAGTTAATTTTCTATAACTATATTATTATTATTATTATTATTATTATTATTATTATTATTATTATTATTATTATTATTTTGCAAAATAGACTCACATATCTATTCATGTTATGCGGACTATAATTACTTTTAAGGAGTAGAGTAATTTTTGCAGGTATTGATTAGTATTTTATTGATAATAACTTATTTATGGGAAACTATGAGTAACTCATAATATTTGAATTATTTATTTTTATTTTTATTTTTATTTTAAGTCGGACAAGAACATTTTTTGTAAGAATTATTTTTGTTAGTAATGTAATAAAGAAAACTGTTATATATAGTGAGAAGTAGAGTAGATTTTTTTTTTTTTGCAGCCAGTAGTATTTATTTATAAACATCAAAAATATTTTCAGGTAGTTTTTTTTTATTTAAATCATTGTAGTCGCAAGACACAATGAATTGTAGTTTTCTTATATTTGCTAAATTTGTTCTGATGAATTAACTTCCTTAAGGAGGTAATTTCACAAAATATTTGAATCCATTTTATTAAAAGTTCGATTTATATCATAAAAGTACAACAACGTTCAACACCACCTTCACCTCTAGGTGCTGCTAAACGTCTTTTTTAAAGTGATTATATTATATTAATTGTTCCATACAAAGTTAACTTAAATATATTAATTTAAATGTATTAATTTATCTTTAGTCTCTTGAAACTAAAGGTTAAGGGCAGGATAAACAAATATTGATACACCTGTTGATTTACTTAAAATGATTCTACCTAAAATGGATGAATCTCTGTGTAGTCAGATATTTAATTAAACAATTCGGGTTTGTTTTTTTATTAATTTTATTTTAGGATGTAAATCCAAATTGTAATTATTTTAATATTAGTAAAGCGAATTTTATTGTATTTATGTTTTTTCATTCATTATAACTCGTATAGTCCTTTATGATTAATAATTGAAAATTCTTTCTTTTTTTTCGTTTCAAGGATTAATCCAGAACCAGAGAAGAATTCATTGATTTTTTTTCCATGATTTAATCAAGAATCTAGGGATCGTCTGATCTCACGTGACGTCACTTCCTGAAGTTTCTTCTGGCAAAAACACTTTGAGGCGAACTAACTTCCCAACCCGGAAGTGCAGCTGATCGTCTGCCTGAGGTTTGACAGACAGATCAGGTAAAAACTGACTTTTATCATCTTTATTTCTTTACACTTTACTCATGTTTGCTGCTGAAAACACCCACTGGTCCACATGTTAAGACAAATAACTGCGTCTGGACTGTCAACACTGTTGTCAATCGCAGTTACACGTGAAATTAAATGACGTTTCTCTCGTTTTTTTTCGGTGTATTGTTAATTTTTAAAGCTAATTTTGTTTAGTTGTAATGACGAAGCTTTTAAATAATAATGAATTAAATCATCTTCCGCCTTCGATTCCTGGCAGTCTATATTTAATCTGGGAGGCAACTTCCTGGTGTGAGGTGACGAATTAAAAAATATATAAAACTCCAACAAAGATACATATAAACGTGGAAAACTTTTGAAATAAACATAACGGTATAAATGATGCAAAAAATAAATGTTTGATCAGAGAGAAAACATGTTGCGCACATTGTATATACGGTAAAACTAGCAACTAATAGTAGAATCTACAAAGTTTGTTAAGTTACAAATAATATTAAACATTAATTGAAACAGTATAATAACAAATAATAATATTAACTAGTTGTGTGTATTGTCATGATTTTGGCGATACGATACATATCACAGGGTCAACGATACGATATATAGTAATACTGTAGTAACAAGTATATGTGTAGTACTGTCCAGTACTTGACTCTGGTGTTGTGATAGTGTAGTAACAAGTATATATGTGTAGTATTGTCCAGTACTTGACTCTGGTGTTGTGATAGTGTAGTAACAAGTATATATGTGTAGTATTGTCCAGTACTTGACTCTGGTGTTGTGATAGTGTAGTAACAAGTATATATGTGTAGTATTGTCCAGTACTTGACTCTGGTGTTGTCATAGTGTAGTAACAAGTATATATGTGTAGTATTGTCCAGTATTTGACTCTGGTGTTGTGATAGTGTAGTAACAAGTATATATGTGTAGTATTGTCCAGTACTTGACTCTGGTGTTGTAGTATTTACAGACCACATGACTCTTCACAAAGTCGTAACTGCTTTCATTTGTTTTCAAACTAAAATATGTCCAAACATCAGCTTCAAAAGTTGCTGGAGTCACTGTATCCTCTCGTCCTCAGTCGCCTTGAAATCGCGGGATTTCAACGTTCCTTTAGCTGAGCGAGGACGTCATTTCTGCTGCCATCTAGAGGCCAGAAGTTTAATTGATCATGTCCAAAGCAAACATGATAAAGGCTGTGAATATTTGCATGTTAATAGCATTTTGTTATTATTTTGTTTTACACACACTTTATTGAACTATTCACTATCAAATAGCTAGAAATATATACAGTGCTGTCGAATATAGACGGTGGAACGAAATATTTCATTATATCGCTATATTTTCTATTACCCCTAAGAAAAACAAACCAAAATTAAAAATAAAAAGCACTGAATTCTAATGAAATAAACGTTTTTTAATCAATTTTTTATATTTCAATAATTTAAAATGCAAACTGAACTTATCCACCTCGAAAATGTGTCAATTTAATAGCAACTTACAGACTGTATTTATAAACATAGAAATACAATGAACTATTGAAACTTTTTTTTTGTTTATGTTTTTCTTAAATGATTATTAAAATTCATACAAAATGAATTATTTGTTGTTTTAATGGAGATTTATTCATATTTATCTTTACTAAATAAGGTCATTTATAAACAATTTGATGTCTTTTTTCACAACTTTCCCAGAACATAACGGTATAAACATGTTTTAAATATGGATATAAAGATAGATTTATGATTGTTTTAATACATTTTTTAATATTAAACAACAAAACGTCACTATATAAAAGGCAAATTAAAGATTACAAATTCCTGTTCAATTACCTGACAAGATTACGTTAATCATTTTTCTTTTTTTACTTTAAATTTAATTTAATACTTTCAATCAATTTTCTTCAATTTCGCAAGTAAAATTTGGATGCAATTTGGTTTCAGGTTTTTGATTTTTGTGTATATTATAAGATTATTTTTTCAAACCTGGTGTTGATAGTACAAACATATTTCCTTTTAATTTGAAATATTTAGTTACATAAATATTTATCTTAATAAAAAATATCCCTGTGTTTTTTTTTTTAGGGAAATAAAATAAAAAAGTATTGAATATGTTCCTGAACACTTTACTTACATAATTGACATTTAGTGTTAATTTCGCTAAATCAAGTTCTACATCATTTGGTGCACCGCCCTCTAATTGCTTCACTACTGGTTATAGGGCTTCGCACCAATTCGTAGAACCTGAAGTTATGAAACATACTGTATAACTCACGGGTTCTACGTCATGTGGTGCTCCGCCCTCTAACCGGTAGAGAAGCAATTAGAGGGCTTCGCACCAATCCGTAGAACCTAAAGTTATGAAACGTATAACTCAGGGGTTTTTGTTTTTGTCTTAGGGCAATAAAAAAATAAGTATTGAATATTTTATCTTTAAAAAATATACTGCAATAGCACAGGAACCTCCTCGACCAAAAAACGATTGTTCCTTCTCTTCTCCACAGACATGGCTGTGTTCGACAGCATTTCTTTGCTCCTGGAGCTGAAAAACGTTCCTTTTAAGGAACGAGGAAAGCTACAGTCGTCCGTGAGAGAAAACGGAGGCCACATCACCCACGCCATCAACCGACAGGTCGGATCTACTTTGTTCGACATTCGTATGTTGCAAGCGTGTGAAGCCGAGTGTTTTTTCTTCATCCACGCAGTGTAACCTGGTCGTGACCAACGACGTGTCCAAGCTGCTCTCCAGGCTTCACCGCATCCAGAAGTTCCAGATACCCGTGGTGGCGCTGGATTACGTGCACAGCTGTGTGGAGACGGGTGTTCTTTTACCCGTGGATAACTTCAAGCTGGATATATCATCGCCCGGTGCTTCTTCTGAGGCCGTCTCTGCACCGGCAGCCCCTCTCAAGACCCCAGGTACCATTATGTTGCTGGAATTACTGCCAAGATTGAAACAGAGAAACGGAAGAAAAAAAATATGGTCCTACAGACGGAGGCGATGCAGAAAAAAGGCTATGAAAATCCATTTTAATTAAATAAAATAAGATTCAATACAATTCATGATATTAAGATACACGTTTAGAAATACTAATAATAATAATTATTATAGACCAGAATTATAATAAATAAATACAGATAATTAAAAAAAAGAATACATGGAAATTAAACGCAATAATACATTATTTAGTATAAATATATAAACAACAATACAAATAAGTAAATATGTACACACAGAAGAAATACAGAACTAAAGTAGATTTTCAATATATGTTAAAAAATGTCACTGGAATTATCTCTTCCAACAGTATTTGTTTTTTGTACTTTTCTTATTGTACCAATTCCTCAGGATTATACCATCTAATTATATACATTTTCAACTACTTACTCATTTTCTTTTTTTTCTTTTTTTTGATGTAAATACACCTAATCAACTATATTATTTACATATACTTGAATGAAATACTCAGTTATAATTCATAACATTATAAAAAACTAAAATACTCCCTTTAACTGTCAAAATGTACACGGATAACATTTACTAAATTATATCTTTATTTTAACATTTTCATTTGTTTGTATTTTTTGTACTGAATACTTTGGAATAATGTTTGACATTTATTTAATTGTTATTTGTTGTTGCAGTAATTTTGTCATCATGACCATGTTTGGAACTTATTACTTTATAAAGTTGCTCTGGAATCTGGACGAACAAGAGGTTACGAGAGTCCATTATGATGTAATAATGGTTTCACTCCTCCTCCAGCCGGCTGTGATCACACTTTGTTTATACAATGAGTCCCTTGGAGGTGGAGACTTCCGGGATAGATTACATGCAGTGACAAACCTTGATGTTTGACCAAACAAAGCAGAGTGGGCGTGGTTATGGTCAACAAGATTTAATCTCCAGGAAAACAAAGCGATTTCAGTGGGCGGAGTTTAAGATCATTTTCTAATGTCAATATTTCAATGAGTTTTGTAAAAACAAACACACACTGATGATACAATCCAGTCCAACAACACAACAACACGCACTTAAATCAACACATTATTCGACCATTAATCGATCAAATGAATCCTCTCAGCTCTGAGGCTTAAAGGACGTGAAATATTAATGTGCGGATCCGACGTTGGTTCTGTTCTCTTTGCAGCCGTCAAAGTTCCTCCTCCTGAAAAGTCCGAGCGCTCCAAGCCGGCGCCTGAGAAGGTCCAAGGATCCGTTTTGGATCAATTCAAGTGTGTATCTCCTGAGTTTGGTTTTTCGTTTCAAACCGTCTTAATCCGACCCGCTTATTCCTCACAGAGTGTACAAGGAGACCGACCAGCATCTACCGGACTTTTCCGACCTTTACCACGTGGCCAAATACAGTATTTTCCAAACGGTAACAACGTAATTAATACCATCTTTTACCTTCAGCAACTCAGCGAGTACTTTGTATTTAATATTCACCAGGGGAGCAGCGACACGTGGTACGTTCTGGAGCTGCAGAGTTGTCGTGGAGACGACGGCCAGAAGTTTCGTCTGGTTCGCTACGTGTTGGAAAAAAGACAGTCTCGGGTTTGTCTTTGTTGTTTCTGACTTAACTTTGATTAATACTGAATTATGTCAGTTTATTTTAAACTCCTGGCTCTTTATTTCTATGGTCTGGATTCAATAATATTGTTTATTTACTCCATAAATACAGAATTAAATTGTGTTGTATTAGAAAAAAAAGATCTAGATTGTTGGCTTCACTGAAACCCTCTTTGTTCCTCCCCCACAGAGAGACATGCTGGTGTTCCCAGAAACCTCTGAGGAGGCGGTGGAGGTTTACAAAGCGATGATGGAGATGCTGAAGGCTTCGGATGTGAAGACGGGAAAGGACGTTCCTGCTGAGATCACATCTCTGTGCTCGTCTCCTCTGCAGCAGGTGTGTTTGTGGATCACTCTCAACTATTGTAGATTCCAGTTTTTCCATCACTGAAGAAAAAGTAGAACAGCACTAAGACAGTACAAACCTCTGCCAAGGAGCTCATTTCATGACACTTTCTGAAACAAAGGAATCAAAAAGTCTCTGCGGTGATTCAGGTATTATGCTGCCAAAGGCTCAAAATGTCAGCACCAAGCAAAACAGTTAACTCCCATGATGCCTTTCTACTGTATTTTTGCGATGGCCGATTGGTCGCTAACGATACTATATTTACATCCTACGCCTTTATCGTAAAAAGTCATCGACGGCTGTGATTGGTTGACTGGGCGGCAAAGCATTACGGGAGTTGTTCATGTCACGGTAACTGAGAGGGTTGTTTTTTTTATATTTTATTATATATTTTATTTATTATTCTTTTTTTTTTTTTTCTTTTTTTTATATTTTATTATATATTTTATTTATTATTCTTTTTTAATTATTTTGCGATGTTGGATAGCAAGTAGTTCAGTTAAATGTTGTCGATTTAAAAAAAAAATTAAATAAAATGGTAGCAACTACAAATTTAAATAATTGTGGGGGGGGGCTTTAAGAAAGTACACACCCCAATAAACGAGGGACCACTCTATACACACATACACTTCTTTTTTATCTCTATTTATTCCGGACAATTTCACTGAATTAACCTAAATAAAAGGAAAAATAATGGTCTGAAATGTACTCTATATATTTAATTGAATGCCTTTTTCCAGCTTTAACTACAATATATTATTAACAATAAATATATATTAATCGAACAGCAGGTGGCAGTAGAGTTACACTTCAAAAGATTTGCTGATCCAGATGGATCCACTAAAACTTTGATCATCATTTGTTCTTTTAGCAATTTAAAAATTCAATTTAAAAAACATAATATCATGAAACTCATAAGGATTTTCTTATTTTATTTTTTAAAATCTTGAGTTAATGTTTTAATTCTGAATGAATAAGAGCTGTAGTACAAATCATTTAAATTGTGTATTTCTGGAGAGTTATTGTGGTCATATTTAACAACGTTAGATCTGCAAATGTCAATAATGCAGTTTATTTTTAATTATATTTATATTGGTTTGTGAATTAAACTCATGATAAACGTTCTGCCTTCTTCGCACTCGATTCAAATCCGCCACGAGTGAAAAGGCTTCGCAAAGCGGAGTAAATAGTTCCGCCTCCGTCTCATTGAAGGTCTAAAACTTTCTCTCGCATCTCGGCTTCGCCTCTGATGTGAGAACGTCCGCTTTCCGCTTATAATTGATGTTTTGTCTGCGGCTATTATCGAGGGATGCATTAATGAAAAAAAAGACTTGACGGATATGAATGCTTATTTGCCAAATGGCTTATGCTGGTGTTTTCAAAAAGTCTTTCGGCGTTTTGAACACGCTTGGATAAACACAAACTCAATCATGCAAAATATATCAAACATTTAATTTTAACTTTTTCTCGTGGAGAAAAAATCTCGTGGCTTGTTTCAGCTGCTGCTCACTTGTCAGCTCGGGGAAAATAGAGCGACGCGTGAATCTTGGAGTATTCTCCGGTTTATTTAGTGGATGATGAGAAATAAAACATCTCAACGTAGAGGCTAAAATGGAAAGAAAATAAGCAAACAAAGCGTAATAAATTAGATTTCTTAGAAGTGGAGTCGTTGCTTATTTTTGGCGCGTGACGTCGGCGAGCGAATCTTCCCGAGATAAGACGTTTCAAAGCCAGTTTTCATCTCCAGTGCAGCCGAGGGGCCATCAAGGTGAGGCGGGCTACCAGAGGATACATGGATACTGCATCAAGGCTGCTCGCCAACATTCTGAAAGAAATCAGATCAGACGATTTGATCGTCGACCTTAGGCTGTCTTTCTTTTTCTTTTTTTTTTTTTCAAGATAAGATCATATAGCCGTGTAAATTGAATTAAATCAGATGGTGTTTTACACACAGTCTGGACAACAACTGTAGTCTTTTGATGCTGCGTAGGTGAAGTGGTCCCAATATGATGGAGCTTTTAATGATGAAAAAATGTATAATTTGAGTTGAATTTCCCGCCCCTCGGTGACTGGAGATCATTGAGTGAATGACGTGAAAGATGTATTTCTACCATGAGAAGCCGGAACAGTATACATGTACACACAGAAAAAAATACAATTCAATTTTCAATATATGTTAAAAAATGTCACTGGAATTATCTCTTCAAACAGTATTTCTTTTTTTTACTTTCCTTATTGTACCAATTCCTCAGAATTACACCATCTAAATATATAACTACTACTTACTAGTTTTCTTTTTATTTGTTGTAAATACACCCAATCAAGTACATTATTTGCATATACTCAAATGAAATACTTTATTCATTGCATTATAAAAACTCAAATACTCCCTTTAACCGTCAAAATGTACACCGATAACATTTACTAAATTATATTTTTATTTTAACATTTTAATTTGTTTGTATGTTTTGAACTGGACACTTTGGAATAGTGTTTAACATTTATTGAATTGTTATTTGTTGTAAATGTTTACTATTCCTCTCCAAGATACAGTAAGTTCCTCATCATGACCATGTTTTGAACTCATTACTTTATAAAGTTACTCTGAAATCTGGGCAAACGAGAGGTTACGAGAGTCAGTAATTCTGTCCTCAACAGCTAAAGGAAGAAGAAGACTGAGGACGAGAGGATACAGTGACTCCAGCAGCTTTTAAAGCTGATTTTTGGACATATTTTGGTTTGAAAACAAATGAAAGCAGTTACAACTTTGTCAAGAGTCATCTGGTCTGTAAATTCTGCAACACCAGAGTCAAGTACTCGACAATACTACACATATATACTTGTTACTACAGTATCACAACACCAGAGTCAAGTACTGGACAATACTACACATATATACTTATTACTACACTATCACAACACCAGAGTCAAGTACTGGACAATACTACACACATATCCTTGTTACTACACTATCACAACACCAGAGTCAAGTACTCGACAATACTACACAAATATCCTTGTTACTGCAGTATCGCAATACATCGCAATATATCATATCGTTGGCGCCATATTGTGATACACACCCATAGTTCCCACGGATCCTTAAAACGTTTGAAAAGGCATCAAATTCTGGAAGGTGAAAACAAGCCCTTAAATGACATTAAAATATCTTAAATAAAAATGTTAAAAAGAACAGATGCATGTGGTGGTAAAGTCTATCTATCTAATGTAGTATTTTCGGAAGTTTAGGCAACATTAGAATTGTCAATTTAAGTGAAAGAGTATTGATTGTCCGACCAACATTTTCTTGATAGCTGAAAACGGTACCAGGCAGCATGAACGAGGCATATTTCGTTTTGTTTTTTTTCTTTTTTGTCTTTTTAATTCTGGTGAATGTCGAGTTGGTCTTAAATTTATTTTCAGATTATAATAAAAATTCTTGAATTTAACTTGATCTGTAAGGTATGGTAAGGTAAAAGGTAAGGTACAACTTTATTGATAACCCCGTGATAGTAACCCCGTAAAATCCCTTTAAACTACTTTCACAAAAAAAACTATATTCTTAAATAAATCAGGTCTTCCTCATGGTCGCCTCCACTTCTTTCTTTGCTCGTGTTCATCTCTCCGGTCATTGTTTTATCGACAGCTGCTGCTGGAGGAGAAGCTGAGCACTGGAGTGTTGTCGCACAGTGTGGGTGTGTTTGTGGAGCTGCTGTGGACCGAAGCCCACGGTTGCCTTAACAACACCCTCCAAGACCCGATCGACAGAGTCAGCATCGATGATGTAAGAAGCCGCCTATTGATTTCTATGTTAGAGGATTAATCTGACACTGTCTACTCTGTGCGAAAACACACAAAACTGTTTTGTACATTCACGGCCAGATTATTAAGTGCTTCACCAGATCTGTCATACTGTAGTGTCCAGACTAAATAATATATGGTTTTAAATCCGCACTAAGTAACATTTTGACATGAATTCACAATAGAATTTCACAGCTTGAAGAGACTTTTTTGTTTAATAAATTGTGGCAACAGATGTTTCAAGACTTTCACACAGTTTTGACACAAAGTTTTCACTTTGACTCTGAGTATAACATTATTTTTTTCATTATAATTAGATTGTGTGTTTGGTTGACTATATAATGGTTCCCTGAAAGGGAACTTACACTTTATTTTTTAATGTAAAGAAGATCATGTCAAGAAGTGGAATATTTGAACTTGCAAATAGCTATACTATGTATTGTTTATTTAAAAGCACAATTTCTTATTAACCAAGCCTTAAATTGTGTCTTACTTTGGATGCATTTTCAACCGAAAAATACAAGCAAATTAGTTAATATAAGTATCTATAGCAGTTTCAATAGCAATAGCAAAAGCTATATCAACATCAGTAGCAGTAGCAACAGCAAAAGCAATAGCAATAGCAGTAGCAGTAGCACTAGCACTAGCACTAGCACTAGCACTAGCACTAGCAAAAGCTATTGCAACAGCAGTAGCAATAGTAACAGCAATAGACATAGCAGTAGCACTAGCAAAAGCTATAGCAACATCAGTAGCAATAGCAATATAAATAGCAGAAGCAACAGCAAAAGCTATAGCAACAGCAGTGGCAATAGCAGTAGCAACAGCAAAAGCTATAGCAACAGCAAAAGCTACAGCAAGAGCAGTAGCAATATCACTAGCAGTAGCAGTAGCAACAGCAATAGCAATAGCAACAACAATAGAAATAGGAGTAGCACTAGCAACAGCAAAAGAAATAGCAGTAGCACTAGCAACAGCAAAAGCTATTGCAATAGCAGGAGAAATAGAAATAGCAAAAATAACAAAAGCTATAGCAACAGCAGTAGCAGTAGCAATAGCAACAGCAAAAGCTATATAAATATCAGTAGCAGCAAAAGTTATAGCAATAGTAATAGCAATAGAAATAGCAGTATCAATAGCAAAATAAATAGAATTAGCAGTAGCACTAGGAACAGCAAAAGCAATAGCAGGAGAAATAGAGTATATTTGTTAGTGTTGTGTAAGGTTTAATTTCAATATACAGGGATGTAATCAGCGATAGTTTCTGCTATAATTGTGTTTTTTTCCTGGTGGAGCTAAACTGCTTTGCAAGGATTGTCACTTATTTAAAACGAGTCAATGAGATTATGTGTCGGTTCATTACAGCGAGAAAACACGACCGAGTCTTTCGTTTCTTTCTCCTCCAGGTGAGTCGAGTCGAGGGGCTGCTGATCCAAGCACAGAGAGAATGGAAGAAGTCCAACTTACATGAGGCGATCTTGCTGCAGCTCGCCGCCGATTCTCTCCTGCCCATCGAAACCATCCCTAGAGATACTCAAAGTTCTGTATCCAAGAAGCTGGACCTGTGTCAGGTATTTCCATCGGCTCATGACGAGTGTATTGTTTTCACCGATCAAAGAGCTTCACACTCGCACACAAAGATTTTTTAATAAATCAGCCTCCGACGGTTGCTTATCAGGCTTCCTCAGTCATCTGTCTTCCACCCTTCTGGCTCCACTGATAAGGTCCTAATTTAATTACAGTGTTCTACATGGGCACCGTAACAACTTCTTGTTTGCTCAAATCCAAAGAGTTTTGTTTCACAATTCCAGGGCTTTGTGTTTGAAATTAATCTCGCTTCTTTTTGCCCGTGGATAAGTGTAACAGCATTACATGTATTTGTGATGAGTTTGAGGGAGTTAGCGATGCAAAATGATCTCCTTCTCGTGTGAATGTGCGGCATTATTCACCGGGAAGAAGCTGTGGCAGCTGCTCAGGACGTACAACTGAGGAGGTTTGATTCATCCTGATGGACGGCGAAAGGATGAAACGCGGAAACCGGAATAAATTTATAGAACATATGGCGTTTCCTTAACTTCTCTCAAGTTTTTGTGAGAATCGTAAATAAATGACTGGAGCGGAGTAATAGTACGAAGACACGCAGGGTAATACTACCTCTGTAGTATAACACGCGGTTGCTTTCCTAAGCCGCCACACGTACTACGCCGCCACATCGATGCTATACTACGCCGCCACGAGGATGCTATACTACGCCACCACGAGGATGATATACTACGCTGCCACACGTACTACGCTGCCACATCAATGATATACTACACCGCCACGCGGTTGCTTTACTAAGCCGACACACGTAGTAAGCCGCCACGAGGATACTATACTACGCCGCCACGAGGATGCTATACTACGCCACCACGCGGTTTTTATACTCACGCTGCAACGCGGTTTTTATACTACGCCGCCACGCGGATGATATACTACGCCGCTACTCGGATGTTATACCACGCGGATGTTATACTACGCCACCAAGCGGATGATATACTTCGCTGCAACCAGGATGCTATACTACGCCGCCACGCGGATGCTATACCAAGCCGCCACGCAGATGTTATACTACACCACCACGCGGATGCTATACTACGCCACCACGCAGATGTTATACTACGCCACCACGCGGATGCTATACTACGCCGCCACGCAGATGTTATACTACGCCACCACGCGGATGCTATACTACGCCGCCACGCAGATGTTATACTACGCCACCACGCAGATGCTATACTACACCACCACGCAGATGCTATACTACGCCACCACTCAGATGATATACTACGCCACCACGCAGATGCTATACTACGCCGCCACGCAGATGATATACTACGCCACCACGCAGATGCTATACTACGCCACCACTCAGATGATATACAACGCCGCCACGCAGATGTTATACTACGCCACCACTCAGATGATATACTACGCCACCACGCAGATGCTATACTACGCCGCCACGCAGATGATATACTACGCCACCACGCAGATGCTATACTACGCCGCCACGCAGATGTTATACTACGCTACCACGCAGATGTTATACTACGCCACCACTCAGATGATATACTACGCCGCCACGCAGATGATATACTACGCCACCACGCAGATGTTATACTACGCCGCCACGCAGATGATATACTACGCCACCACGCAGATGCTATACTACGCCACCACGCAGATGCTATACTACGCCGCCACGCAGATGATATACTACGCCACCACGCAGATGCTATACTACGCCGCCACGCAGATGATATACTACGCCACCACGCAGATGCTATACTACGCCGCCACGCAGATGTTATACTACGCCACCACTCAGATGATATACTACGCCACCACGCGGATGCTATACTACGCCCCCACGCAGATGTTATACTACGCCACCACGCGGATGATATACTACGTCGCCACTCAGATGTTATACTACGCCACCACTCAGATGATATACTACGCCACCACTCAGATGATATACTACGCCACCACTCAGATGATATACTACGCCGCCACGCAGATGTTATACTACGCCACCACGCGGATGATATACTACGCCACCACTCAGATGATATACTACGCCACCACTCAGATGATATACTACGCCACCACGCGGATGCTATACTACGCCACCACGCAGATGTTATACTACGCCACCACGCGGATGATATACTACGTCGCCACTCAGATGTTATACTACGCCACCACTCAGATGATATACTACGCCACCACTCAGATGATATACTACGCCACCACTCAGATGATATACTACGCCGCCACTCAGATGTTATATTGCGCCACCACGTGGAGCTTTAGCTGTGATGCATATTCATAGATTATCAAAGTCATATTAAAGGTTTTTGACCAATTTCGGAGCACTGTATACCACATTTAACCGTTTTGAGAACAGTCAGTACAACCAAAATCCAATTAGCTGTCAAACTCTTCTGCACTGTAAGCACATTTCTGTACCCATATCTAACGGTGATTGTAATTGTCAACATTTTCAGTAGAGACTACAGTACTATTGCTTTACATTTGAGTTACATGGAATTCATCATACTGTACGTTTTCATCTTTTTTCCACTCTCTCTTTCTCACTCCTTGTGCAGGTCATCAGGGATGTTCTGAACTTGAGAGAGATGACGATGAGTAGCTCGGTCCAGTCCTGCCTGGGGAAATATCGTGCACTTCGGTGCAACATTGAAGAGGTTCCCAAAAACAGTTCTGAATTTCAAAATGTCGATTCTCTACTTGAACAGAGGTACTGCTTTGCTTCAAATGTGTTTTTCCACTTCTATTTCATTCATCATTTTTCGATATGTGGACCACAAAAACATGTGCATTAAACAAAGCCAATGTGTTTTCTCTAGTTGGAACAACATGTTGGACGGAAACGTAAATATCCATCAAATACTGCGCGTTACCAGAGGTGTTGAACTTCAGACTTTCAAGAGTAATCTTGGGAACATCAAGCCTCTGTTCCACTCGTCCAGTGCCAGCAGCTTTGTCGGGATTCTGTCTCGGTGAGATCACACTGACGCATGTCAACGACTCCTGCCACTCACAGTTACTGCAGCTCAGCAAATAAAAGCACATTTTTCTCACATCCTGATTATTTAAAATTCTGCTGCTATTGCTATTGCTATTACTATTGCTACTGCTACTGCTCGAACAACTGCTAGTGCTATTGCTACTGCTATGAACAACTGCTATTGCTATTGCTACTGCTGTTGCTGCTACAGCTACTACTACCGCTGTTGCTACTGCTCGAACAACTACTATTGCTACTGCTACTGCTATTGCTACTGCTGTTGCTACTGCTACGAACAACTGCTATTGCTACTGCTACTGCTATTGCTACTGCTGTTGCTACTGCTACTGCTACTGCTACTGCTACTGCTACTGATATTGCTACTGCTGTTGCTACTGCTATGAACAACTGCAATTGCTACTGCTGTTGCTACTGCTCGAACAACTGCTATTGCTACTGCCACTGCTATTTCTATTGCTTTAGCTACGAATGACTACTACTGCTATTGCTACTGCTGTTGCCGCTATAGCTATTACTACCGCTGTTGCTACTGCTCGAACAACTGCTGTTGCTATTGCTACTGCTATTGCTATTGCTACTGCTATTGCTACTGCTGTTGCTGCTACAGCTATTACTACCGCTGTTGCTACTGCTCGAACAACTACTATTGCTACTGCTACTGCTACTGCTATTGCTACTGCTGTTTCTACTGCTACGAACAACTGCTATTGCTATTGCTATTGCTACTGCTGTTGCCGCTATAGCTATTACTACCGCTGTTTCTACTGCTCGAACAACTGCTGTTGCTATTACTACTGCTATTGCTATTGCTATTACTACTGCTGTTGCTGCAGCTACGAACAACTGCTATTGCTACTGCTGTTGCTACTGCTACAAACAACTAATACTGCTACTGCTACTGCAACTGCTAATGCTAATGCTAATGCTACTGCTACTGTTTCTGCTATTTATTTTGCTATGAACTACTGCTATTGCTACAGCTACTGCTATTTATATTGCTTTAGCTACGAATGACTACTACTGCTATTGCTACTGTTACCGCTATTACAATTGCTACTGCTACTGCTACTGCTATTGCTTTTGCTATTGCTACGGCTTCTGCTACTGCTAGTGCTACTGTCACTGCTATTACTACTGCTACGACTGCTATTGCTATTGCTATTGCTATTGCTATTGCTATTGCTATTGCTATTGCTATTGCTATTGCTATTGCTATTGCTATTGCTTCTGCTACTGATTCTTCTTTTGCTATGAATGGCTGCTATTGCTACTGCTATTTCTATTTCTATTGCTTTCGCTACAAATGACTGCTACTGCTACTGTTACTGCCATTGCTACTGCTACAACTGCTGCTGCTATTGTTACTACTATTACTTTTGCTATGAACAACCGCTACTGCTATTGCTACTGATTTTGCTAACGCATATTTCTACATAACCTCTGATTCCATCATCACAGTCATGACCACAACTTCTTTATTTACCACCGTTTCTCTCATAATATTTTCATAATTGATATGCTTACTGCTACAACTACAACCACTGAAACTAATACAACTTGGTGGTCTTATTCCCAAACCAAATACAACAACAATAACTACAACAAATTGCTGATGCTATCAAAGCTTCATAAGCACTATTTCTACTTACTGTTTAAGCTTTTGCTCTCATGTCTAGTTAACTAATAATGAAAATAAAAACATCTGTGAATATTAATAAAAACAGCAGGTTTTTGCAAATGATGCTTGTATTGACCATGAAATAAAGATGTGTCTTTCTTTCTCAGCGGTCTGCTGCTGCCTCGTGTTGGAGTGGAGGATCATGGGATAACTAGAACGGATGCTGGAAAACTCGGTGGCGGCATCTATTTCACCGACTCCATGAGGTCTGATGTTCAATTTTCGATCCCGGTGATCTTGACTATTAACGCGTGACATTTTCCTCGACCGCCCGAGCAGGACCTGCGTCGGCTACTCCAAACCCAGCTCCACGGACGGCTCTCGGCTCATGCTGGTGTGTGACGTGGCTCTGGGTGCATGTAAGGACGTCTACAGGGTGGACGAGTCGCTGACGCAGGCCCCTGAGGGGTACGCCAGCGTGCACGCGGTCCCCAAAGAGAAAAGTCTTGCATCTGAATTTACTGTAAGTCGTGGATGCGTGCAACTGCTAACGGGAGGTTCACTTAGTAGCATGGAACTATCACTTTGAATATGAATTTTTAATCAATTTTTACAGCATCAAAATCAGACCTGATTTTTCAAGCCACATTTGTCTTTCTTTTGTGCATGCATACATTATTATATATTAAAGATTAAATGTAAATTTAAAAAAAAGGTTTAAATGTGACGAAATTCAGCGTAAGAAATTTGGTAACATCATGGCTAGGAGAAAAACTAGGAGATTTTAACACTGAATTTTTTTTACAATTAATTTATTCACATTTACATTGTTTACACTGAATATTTTTTAAGTTATTTTAAACATTCATGAATTGAAAATAAACAGCTAAAAATCACTTTTTTTTTCAATTAAAATTCTGATTTTGATGCTGTAAACATTTGGTTTTTCGAAAATTAATTTTCAAAGTCCGATGGCACACATTTACTTCCATACGCTAGAACCTTTAGTAACACACGTCACACTTGAAAGATGTCAACAACTCATCAAAGGTTTCATTACATTGCACTTAGTTAAATTTCCTTTTCATTCTCAGAGGCTCAATTAACCGATCGTTTGCTTGTCGTTCTTTAACTAAAATTAACTATAAAATCTACTGTGTTTTTCCGGCTATAAGGTCCTTTGAGTACAGTGTGGCTTCGTTGCTGACCAACATTTTGACAGATTTTTTGGCATCTTGTTCTCATAAAATAGGTTTGAGGTCAGTAAGGATAACCAGAATTAATACAAATGGCCCACTTGAGTCAGATAAAAACATTCGACAGCCCACATAAAATGACTGACGGGCCAGATTCGACACATGTGCACGAGATGAATGCAAAATCAAATGCCACTATAGGGACATTCCTGGCTCCACTAATTCACTTGCTTAGTATTGATGATATAAATATTAATAATTATCATTATTTCTTTAACTAAAACTACTACTATTTATTCTAATATAATTGTCTTCGTCATTAGAGCTGCAACTACAGCAAGAATGAAAACTGCTTCTACATTGATTTCTACGCTTGTTCATTTTAGTTTAAAATATGAATTACTTTATTGAATTTCAAATATGATTTGAAATATGTAAATTAAAATTGTTATACTTTTTACGTACTTTCCCTCTATGCTGTGTTTTTAAACGGTTGCCAAGAAACGAAATTTTATTGCCAGATTCACTGCTGTATTTTTCTGTGGCATGACAGTTAAAGAAGTCTAAAAATATATATATATATATATATATATATACAGTATATATATATATATATATATATATATATACAGTATATATATATATATACAGTATATATATATATATATATATATAAGATAAAATAAAATTTATAGTGATTTTGATTATCAATACGTTAGCGTGGGAAAAAAAATTGGATTATTTAAGTGTATTTATCTTTTCCTAAGTCTATGTTTTAAAACTTAATATATATGTCCCAACATCAGCTTTAGATGCTGCTGTATCTCCACTGTATCCTCTCGTCCTCAGTCGTCAGAGGGATCTCGCAGGATTTATTTCTTTCCTTTGGCTGCTGAGGACGTAATGACTGAAGTTTAATTGCAATACAGACAAGAAGAGGAATATTTGAATAAAAAAAAAAAAAGAAATGTTATATTTTATAAATTCTTTATTAAAATTTGAACCATAAGATAGTGTATCGGTATATTATTATTTAAACTTTTGTTTTAGTCCATGAAGTGAAGCCGAAAAAGTCCCCACAAAGAAAAAATACTGGAAAACGCTCTGAAATGAGTGTAGATTTAAAGTAAGTAAGTCATAATAATGTACAGTAGTTTGCAAAAGTAATTCTTGTAATGTTATTATTGACAATATCAAACCAGCAACTCATTTGTCTTTTCTTGTTTGTCTGAGATTTAAAACCCTTTTTTTTCCATCCATCGTTCTTGATTCGCTTTCAATAATGACATTTCTAGATTTTTACACCGATAAAATTGAGAAGATAAGAGACACTCAGTGTCAGGAAACATGTACTCGGAAACATTCTCGGCTCTCATTAGATCACATATCTCTTTCCAGAGCACTCCGAGCCTCAACACCTGATCCCTTAATGTGATGTTTCTTATCTCCTGGGATACTTGAACCTGCAGAATCACTTTCTTTTCATCTTTTAAATGCATTTGTCTGATCTCATCCTTTAGCATGACGAGTTCGTGGTCTACAGTCCTGATCAAGTGAGGCTGAAGTACGTGGTCAGATTCAGTCTCTCCACAGACTACGTCAAGAAGTTCAGTCCCGTCTTCGACTTGAGTGATGAGCCGGCGCTGCCCTCTGCTGGCGACTGTGAGAACTGTTGCGATTACATTCATCTTTTTTTTTTTAAAACCTCTTGCATTAATAGCATCATATTTATAGATTAAATTCTTCTGCGGCGATGTGTGTGTTTTCAGCGACGGTTTCCGAGGGAGACGCAGGGATCTCTGACGTAAAGAAGGACATGAAGGCGGGACTGCTGGACAGCTCGGGGCAGCAGCTCCCTCTAGAGGCAGTCAATGTGAAGTGCAAGCTGCAGGATCTGCTCTCTCAGGTCGGTGGATTAAGTCAAATAAGTTTATTCAAGCATTATCATGGTTTATTGAAATTAATTTACGTCAAAAAATAATGTGATGATATTTTAATCGTTGATTTTTTTTTTTTTTAAGTCATAAAAGATTTATCAGTACCATACAAGGGCAACTATACGATATATTGTGATACTGTACTAACAAGTATATATGTGTAGTATTGTCCAGTACTTGACTCTGGTGTTGTGATAGTGTAGTAACAAGGATATATGTGTAGTACTGTCCAGTACTTGACTCTGGTGTTGTGATAGTGTAGTAACAAGTATATATGTGTAGTATTGTCCAGTACTTGACTCTGGTGTTGTGATAGTGTAGTAACAAGTATATATGTGTTGTATTGTCCAGTACTTGACTCTGGTGTTGTGATAGTGTAGTAACAAGTATATATGTGTAGTATTGTCCAGTACTTGACTCTGGTGTTGTGATAGTGTAGTAACAAGTATATATGTGTAGTATTGTCCAGTACTTGACTCTGGTGTTGTGATAGTGTACTAACAAGTATATATGTGTAGTATTGTGGAGTACTTGACTCTGGTGTTGTGATAGTGTAGTAACAAGTATATATGTGTAGTATTGTCGAGTACTTGACTCTGGTGTTGTGATAGTGTAGTAACAAGTATATATCTGTAGTATTGTCGAGTACTTGACTCTGGTGTTTTGATAGTATAGTAACAAGTATATATGTGTAGTATTGTCCAGTAGTTGACTCTGGTGTTGTGATAGTGTAGTAACAAGTATATATGTGTAGTATTGTCCAGTACTTGACTCTGGTGTTGTGATAGTGTAGTAACAAGTATATATGTGTAGTATTGTCCAGTACTTTACTCTGGTGTTGTGATACTGTAGTAACAAGTATATATATATGTATGATTGTCGAGTACTTGACTCTGGTGTTGTGATAGTGTACTAACAAGTATATATGTGTAGTATTGTGGAGTACTTGACTCTGGTGTTGTGATAGTGTAGTAACAAGTATATATGTGTAGTATTGTCGAGTACTTGACTCTGGTGTTGTGATAGTGTAGTAACAAGTATATATCTGTAGTATTGTCCAGTACTTGACTCTGGTGTTTTGATAGTATAGTAACAAGTATATATGTGTAGTATTGTCCAGTAGTTGACTCTGGTGTTGTAGTATTTACAGACCACATGACTCTTGACGAAGTGGTAACTGCTTTCATTTGTTTTCAAACCAAAATATGTCCAAACATCAGCTATAAAAGTTGCTAGAGTCACTGTATCCTCTCGTCCTCAGTCATCGCCATGGTCTCGCCCTTAGCTAGGGGGGGACATGCTGCCATCTAGCGGCCAGAGGTTTAATTGCAACACAAAGATGAACAAACACTATGAATTTTTGCATGTAAATTGTAAATTATAAATCGGATTGTTTTATTTATAAACACTTTATTGGACATCCTTAGATTCATATCGCTTTTTTTACTAGTAACAAAGAACTTCAGGTCCCGAGAGTTAATGTAAAACTTTAATCCATCATAAAATCTCATGAAAAAAAGTAAAAAATTGTTAATATCATGTCATCAAACATATTTTTTGTATTCTATATGGATCTCATTGATTCTTTAAATGAAGATATTTGCAACAAAACAATCAAAAATTGTATCTTTCTTTCTTACAGGTCATAATCTTATATTGTGATACTGTAGGAACAAATATATGTGTAGTATTGTCGAATACTTGACTCCGTTGTTTTAGCTTTATTTACTAGTTACAAGGAACTTCAATTGAAAACTTTATACCATCATAAAATTTCACGGGAAAAAAAGAACAAATTGTTATTATCATGTAATAAAACATATTTTTTCTATTGTTAAAATGGATCTCATTGGTCAATTAAATTTGAATCTGTCTTTCTCACAGGTGGTGATCTTTCAGAAGTACACCAACAAGGGAACCGAACCCATCGAGGCAAAGTACGTCTTTCCGTTGGATGATTCAGCAGCGGTTTGTGGGTTCGAAGCGTTCATCGACGGGAAGCACGTGGTCGGACAGGTAACTCACTTCCTGTCTCTATGAATCTTCTAGTTTTTTCATGTGAAAAAACGATTCTTCATTCAGGAAACACGTGTCTCCAGAATAATATTTCCATCAGAGCAGACGTGAATGTTCCACCTGAACAGACGCTCGTACACATTTCTCGACTCAAACTACTTTTCCTGAGAAGCTTTAAGTCGCGCAGATGCTGCTGCACAGCTGCTGGTTTTAACTTGTTTAGTCGATGATGCCGTTTAGTTTTTACAGTGAGAAGCTTGAGATTTATGTGTCAAACAAACGGTTCTGTCAACAGATTCTGACATTCTTTGTGTATGTGAAGAGATTTTTAAATTAATTAAAATGTATATATTTTTAATTACCTTGTGTTTTATATTGAACAGTTAAATTTGACATTTATAAACATTAATGTTTTGTTTGATTATATATTTTTTTTAAATTTCTATTGAAATATTTGTTTGTTTTTTATAATTAAATACGATTTATTTTCAAATGTTCAATTTCTTTTAGGGTTTTTTTGTGATTGTGTGTTTATACACATTATACTAACAACTGTTCAACCAACATTTTTGTATTAAATTTAAAATGCTAAGAGAAAATACATTTATTTAAGTAAATGTACTTATTTAGTTTATGTTATTACTATTATACCAACATGTTTTATTGAAATTCAATTTAATTTATAACATTTATTTTGTAATTATTGTGATCAAAATATCAAACTCTTTGTATAAATGAAAAGAACAATGAATTATTTCATTTAAGATATTTGTTTTATATAAAATAAAAAATCCACCTTAACTTACCTTTCATTTAATGAAAAAAAGGGAAACCTTTCAATATATACATTATTAAATTCAATTATTTCAAACAAAATGAAATGCTACAAATACAATTCTATATTTTAAATGTTAAATTACCAATGTACTTTTATATGACATTCTATGATAATTTATCTAACTTTATTTTAATTTATTCTGTTTTATTTTATCAATCTCCTTTTATTTCACTCATATTATATCGTTTTTAGATTCTGCAATGACGCCACATCACGTTCTTTGTCTTTTATTCGAATAGATGTGTATTTTTATTGAATTAAAATATTTAATTAATTAATTTTTTTTAAATATATTTGTTTTATATTCAATAATTTAAAAAAATCTTTTAATTAGTTGTATAATAAAACAGGAAACCTTTCAATATATATATTATTTAATTCAATTATTTCAAACAAAATCTAATGCTACAAATACAATTATATATTTGAAATGTTAAATTACCAATGTACTTTTATATGACATTCTATGGTAATTTATCTTATTTTATTTGAACTAATTCTGTTTTATTTTATTAATCTCTTTCTATTTCACTCATATTATATCACCTTTTTGTATTTTATTCTAATAGATGTCTTTTTATTTAATTAAAATATTTTTTATAACTTTAAAAACAACTTGTGATGCCACAAATGGCTGATGCCAAATATATATTGTTTAATAACTATTGAAATATTTGCTTTGTTTTTATTTAATTAGATACGTTGTACATTCAAATGTTCAATTTTTTTTAGGGGGTTTCTGTGATTGTATTTTTACACACATTATACTAACAACTATTTTTGAATATTGAATTTAAAATGGCAAAAGAAAATACATTTATTTAAGTAAATTTACTTATTTAGTTAGCACAACGTGTTTTATTGAAATTAAATTGAATGTATAACATTTATTTTATAATTATTTTGATCAAACTCTTTGTATAAATGAAAAGAACAATTAATATTTGTTTCATATTCAATAATTTAAAAAAATCTTTTAATTAGTCGTATAAAAAAAACAGGAAACCTTTCAATATATATATTATTTAATTCAATTATTTCAAACAAAATGTAATGCTACAAATACAATTCTATATTTGGAATGTTTAATTTCCAATGTCCTTTTAATGACATTCTATGGTAATTTATCTTATTTTATTTTAATGTATTTTTTAGTTTATTTCACTCATATTATATCGTCTTTAGATTCTGCAATGACACCATGTCACATTATTTGTCTTTTATTCTAATAGATGTGTCTTTTTAATTAATTAAAATACATTTTTATAACTTTAAAAAAAACACTTGATGCCACAAATGGCTGATGCTCATCCGTGTGTCTTTTGATTTTCAGATGAAAGTGAAGGAAGTCGCTCGTGCCGAGTACAAGCAGGCCATCGAGCGAGGTCACGGAGCTTACCTGATGGATCAGGACGCACCTGTACGTGCCAGACATACCTTTTTTATCAGAGCGATAAAACGCCCACTAGAGGGCGTCCTCTGCTCTCTTTAAACAACTCATTTTCAAACAGAAAGAGCTCATTCTTGCCTCCAACTTCCCCTCCTGTACTGCAGGACGTGTTCACCATCAGCGTGGGAAACCTGCCCCCCGGCGCCACCGTCATCATCAAAGTCACCTTCGTGTCGGAGCTGGTCGTCAAGGACGAGTGTGTTTTCTTCGCTCTGCCCGGCAGCGTCGCTCCTTGGCAGGAGAGTGCGGCGCTTAACCAGACGACACAGGTCAGAGTTCAAACATCCTTTGATATTAATACTATCTTAACGATCAAAAATCAATATGCTGACCCAAAAGTTAAAGAAATGTGTCAAACACTACAGTTTACTTCATACTGTGGGTGTAAGAAAATGTAGATGCACTTAAATAATACGATTATTTTTTATCAAAATATCATATTATCAACAATTTTATTATACTTTCTAATCGTATTTGCAGTCCGTCATCGTAATTTTGTACAATTTTATAATTTCACTTTAAAATAATTCAGTCATTAATAAATACAATGAAACATTCACAGCGTTTGTTCATGTTTGTGTTACGATTCAACTTCCGGCCGCTAGATGGCAGCAGTCCTCGCGTGCGCTAAAATGACAATGAAATCCCGCGAGATCCCCGTGATGACTGAGGACGAGAGGATACAGTGACTCCAGCAGCTTTTAAAGCTGATGTTTGGACATGTTTTGGTTTGAAAACAAATGAAAGCAGTTACGACTTCGTCAAGAGTCATGTGGTCTGTAAATACTACAACACCAGAGTCAAGTACTGGACAATACTACACATATATACTTGTTACTACACTATCACAACACCAGAGTCAAGTACTGGACAATACTACACATATATACTTGTTACTACACTATCACAACACCAGAGTCAAGTACTGGACAATACTACACATATATACTTGTTACTACACTATCACAACACCAGAGTTAAGTACTGGACAATACTACACATATATACTTGTTACTACACTATCACAACACCAGAGTCAAGTACTGGACAATACTACACATATATACTTGTTACTACACTATCACAACACCAGAGTCAAGTACTCGACAATACTACACATATATACTTGTTACTACACTATCACAACACCAGAGTCAAGTACTCGACAATACTACACATATATACTTGTTACTACACTATCACAGCACCAGAGTCAAGTACTGGACAATACTACACATATATACTTGTTACTACATTATCACAACAACAGAGTCAAGTATTGGACAATACTACACATATATACTTGTTACTACACTATCACAACACCAGAGTCAAGTACTGGACAATACTACACATATATACTTGTTACTACACTATCACAACACCAGAGTCAAGTATTGGACAATACTACACATATATTCTTGTTACTACACTATCACAACACCAGAGTCAAGTACTGGACAATACTACACATATATACTTGTTACTACACTATCACAATTCCAGAGTCAAGTATTGGACAATACTACACATATATACTTGTTACTACACTATCACAACACCAGAGTCAAGTACTCGACAATACTACACATATATACTTGTTACTACACTATCCCAACACCAGAGTCAAGTACTGGACAATACTACACATATATACTTGTTACTACACTATCACAACAACAGAGTCAAGTATTGGACAATACTACATACTGTATATATCATGTTCTTGCAGTATTGCTATATATCGTATCATTTAACCTGTATCGTGATACGTGTCGTATCCACAGATTCTCGACAATATTCCTAATAAACACTGTATTGTGTGTATTTTTGTTCCTTTAAAAGAATAATGCAACTGTTATGTCACTCAAATATTTTAATTAATTGTTTTTTTGTTTTTTTTTCTCTCTGATCTGAAAGGTGACTTTAAGAAAAGACTTAATAACCAGTGACGCGGCTATAAGGTAAGTTCCATCTTTTTCAAACTAATCATAGAATAATGAAAAATAAATGTAATATTTTATGCATAAAACTGTCTAAAAATACAGTATTGATTGTGCATTATTTTTGTTTTTGATTATAAATGAGTTCCTTTCGTTTAAGGGGTTAAAAAAAAAGGATAATATAACAAAAATCTCACTAAATGCTACATGTCTCCCTCAGAGAGTTCACCCTGGACATGGCCATCGAGATGCCGTACGACATCACGAGACTACACTGTGTCACTCATAAGATCCGGATGAAGGTTTGTCTCATTTCAACTTATGATGCATTAGTTTCCACACCTGACGCCTCTTCACGCGTTCTTTGTGCTTCTCTGGTAGAAAACGGACAGCAAAGCCGTGGTGAGCCTTGGGCCCGACCAGGACTTGGGTCCGGAGGGATTCCAGCTGTTCATCGGTCTGTCTGCGATGCACCTGCCCAGGATGTGGGTGGAAAACCATCCTGACAAGGACAGCCAGGTGAGCTCACTCTCTGTCCATCTGTCCCTTTATTATCCAAGAGATGAACGTGTGAAACGACAGGATGAAGGAGAAGATCGTCTGTGGTTTTTATTCTTTTTAATTTGATCACTTTTGCCGTTAAACTTGCTTTTAATTCGCTCTAAAAAAAATAAGCTCTATAAAGGTATGTCAGTGTCATCAGAATATTGAATGGTTAAATATCTCATTTTTAACTTTACATCAATGTTTTTGGGTGTATATCTAAATAACAATATATAATATTTGTATATTAAAAGGCTGTTGTTTTTTATTTAAATCACTGAATTAACATTTTTATCATGTCATAAAACATATTCTTTCTATTCTAAATGGATCTCATTGGTTCTTTAAATGAAGATATTTGCAACAAAACAATTATGGTATATTTAAATAAAATCTTCTATCTTTCTTTCTTACAGGTCATAATCTTATATTGTGATACTGTAGGAACAAATATATGTGCAGTATTGTCGAGTACTTGACTCTGGTGTTGTAGCTTTATTACTTAAATTTAAAACTTTATTCCATTATAAAATCTCATGGAAAAAAATAAACATTTATTTTACACATGTTTTTTAATATGAAATTCCAATTATTAATATATAGCATTAGCTTTAAAAAGGGTTGATTTCTACATGTAATTAATATTTGCTAAGTTTAGATAATTTTCGACGGATTCTATCAATAGTATAGGTAGGAAAATGTTCTGGAAAAGAGCGCCCCCTAGGATGTTTTCCACCAGCCGCCACCGTAGTAAATTAAAATGGATTAAATAAAAAAATATAATAGATTTATTTTATTATTATTAAATCATTTAAAACATATAATAATCAACATTTATATGAACTAATTATTTAATTCAATGATTAAAAAAAGAAATTAGACTTAAATTAATTCATTAATTCATTAATTAATTAAACTTTTCTTTTGTTTCTCCTCCAGGCCTGCATGTTGGTTTTCTACCCGGATTTCGACAGCGACCCAAAGGCGGAGGGGGACGAGGTGGTCCTGCTGCTGGACACGTCCGAGTCCATGCGAGGCGAGTCGCTGGTCAACGCCAGGAGACTCGCGCTGCACGTCATCAAGACCCTCCACAGCCGAGTCAGAGTCAACGTGGTGGTCTTCGGCACGGGTCAGTGGTCTTAACGTGTCGTTCCTGCAGGAAGCAACTGTCGTAGTGTTTCAAATATGGTTAAGAACATGTTTATATTCAACGTTCATTTGTTTTATTATTTTTCGAAATTAATCTTTTTTTTTACTCATAGAGTTTGATAGCCTTATTCTAATAATGTAAAAAAAATAATGCATCTAAATTCAATATTTTTTAATTTGTAGCCTTTTAAATTCAATATACACATGTTGTTTCAATATATATTCTTATTCTAATAATGTTAAAAAAATATACATCTAAATTTAGTATTATCTTATTTGTAGCCTTTTAAATTCAATATAACAATGATAATATAATATTGCCAACATTAATGATTGTTTTTACAAATAGAGTTTGATATTCTTATTCTAATAATGTTAACAATTAATACATATAAATTCAATATTTTTTTTAATTTGTAGCCTTTTAAATTCAATATAAAAATGATAATATAATATAACCAACACTAATGATTATTTTTAAAAATAGAGTTTGATATTCTTATTCTAATAACGTAAAAAATAATACTTTTAAATTCAATATTTTTTATTTTTAGCCTTTTAAATTCAATATAAAAATGATAATATAATATAACCAACACTAATGATTATTTTTAAAAATAGAATTTGATATTCTTATTCTTATAACGTAAAAAAAATTACATCTAAATTCAATATTTTTTTATTTGTAGCCTTTTAAATTCAATATAAAAATGATAAAATAATATTACCAACACTAACTATTGTTTTTACTAATAGAGTTTGATATTCTTATTCTAATAATTAAAAATAATGCATCTAAATTCAATATTTTTTTCAATTTGTAGCCTTTAAAAATTCAATGTAAAAATGTTAATATAATATTGCAAACATTAATGATTGTTTTTACACATATAGTTTGATATTCTTATTTTAGTAATTAAAAATAATACTCACTCGCCTGATTGGTTGAAAGGGTGATCAAGTAGCTTGTTATTCTTTTGGAGTTATCTGGTCATTTAAAAGACTATGAATTAATGTTGGATTTAAAAACTTTTATTTTTTAATGTTTGCAGAATATGTAATAACAAGATACAGATTGTTGACCTTAATTATCCTCAAAACTGTACAACAATTCAACCATTCTGATACTAAGATACTTATAATTCATCAATTAAAAATTAAAAACGTGTAAAGTTGTAAAAGTGGGAGGTTTTAAGTCGTACAAAATAAATAAAGAGAAAGAGACATTATCATATAGATGAATAGATCCATTTAAACTGTAGTTATTAGTACTAAAAGAGGAGAAAAATATGTTTTATAAAGTAATGTATTCATCATCTGAAGGCACGACCACCTTCATCGCACCCGCGGCACTATTTGTTCCTTTGGTCTCGACAAGAACCAAACCGTCGAGGATACATTCCAGCCGTCAGTTTTATCCACAACGTAAAACCGTGAAGCAGGGAATCCTGGGAAACGCTCTCCTGACGACTGCGATGTTTCTCCCCGTCAGATCACTCTCAAGCTTTCCTGGCAGCGCGGCCGCTCGCCGAAGCTCGGGAGGAGGTTGAGAGATTCATCAAGGTGAGTTATGACATGAAGACGCTCCTCACTGTTAGTGTATCACCACTCCAGTTGTCAGGAGGCCTACAGGGGCGAGTGAATCCTACCATCGCTGGGTTAGATTCCTCAACATTGAGGGTTTTAATTATGTTGAGTGGTTTGCTTCAAAAATGTTGAAATTTAATTTCCTCTTAAATAAAACCTAAGTAGAGGTTTCATGATACAGTGGCTTCATTCTCACAGGATACCAGATGGTACTCTCTAGTGTGTACAGTTTGTAGTACTAATTCAAGTGATGGGTTGATGAGTATAGACTCACTACAATATTGTGACAGAATCGTCAATTGTCGTGTGTCAGTCATGTGGTCATTGATTGTTCAGGTAGAAGAAGAAGAATAAATACACAACTTAATGAACACATTTTTTATACATCAATATTTTGATTTGCCTCATTGAAACAGTTGTGTTTGCATGATTGTTTGTTTTAGTGTGTGATGAGCAGACTTGTGTGTGTTTTTGTGCAGGCATTTGGGTTTTTACGTGTATGATTTTATGTGTGCGTGCATGTGTGTTTGTATTCAGTTGTGTACAGGCGTGTGTTTTTTTTTTGTTTCTGTTGGTGTGTAGAGTCTGTGGACATGTCTGTTTGTGTGTAGCCTCTGTGTGTATGTGTGCATGTCCATTTGTGTAGGCGGGCGAGTGTGTTTTTAAGCGGGTTTGATTTTGTGTGCGTGTGTGAGTGTGTGTGAGTGTTTTTGTTAATGATTGCATGTGTGTGTGTGTTCAGGCAGGTGTGTGTGTTTTTGTTTGTGTGTTCAGGTGTGTGTGTGTGTGTGGGGGGGGGTGTGTGCGCAAGTGTGTGTGAGTGTTTTTGTTAATGATTGCATGTGTGTGTGTGTTCAGGCAGGTGTGTTCAGGTGTGTGTGTGTGTGTGCGTGTGCGCAAGTGTGTGTGTGTGTGAGTGTTTTTGTTAATGATTGCGTGTGTGTGTGTTCAGGCAGGTGTGTGTGTTTTTGTTTGTGTGTTCAGTTGTGTGTGTGCGTGTGCGCAAGTGTGTGTGTGTGTGAGTGTTTTTGTTAATGATTGCATGTGTGTGTGTTCAGGCAGGTGTGTGTGTTTTTGTTTGTGTGTTCAGTTGTGTGTGTGTGTGCGTGCGTGTGCGCAAGTGTGTGTGTGTGTGAGTGTTTTTGTTAATGATTGCGTGTGTGTGTTTTCAGGCAGGTGTGTGTGTTTTTGTTTGTGTGTTCAGTTGTGTGTGTGTGTGTGTGCGTGTGCGCAAGTGTGTGTGTGTGAGTGTTTTTGTTAATGATTGCATGTGTGTGTGTTCAGGCAGGTGTGTGTGTTTTTGTTTGTGTGTTCAGTTGTGTGTGTGTGTGCGTGCGTGTGCGCAAGTGTGTGTGTGTGTGAGTGTTTTTGTTAATGATTGCGTGTGTGTGTTTTCAGGCAGGTGTGTGTGTTTTTGTTTTTGTGTTCAGTTGTGTGTGTGTGTGTGTGTGTGTGCGTGCGTGTGCGCAAGTGTGTGAGTGTTTTTGTTAATGATTGCGTGTGTGTGTTTTCAGGCAGGTGTGTGTGTTTTTGTTTGTGTGTTCAGTTGTGTGTGTGTTTGTGTTCAGGAAGGTGTCAGTGTGATCTTGTGTGTGTTCAGGTGCGTGTCTTTTTGTTCGTGTGCGAGTGCATGTGTGTTTTTAACTGTGTGTGTGCTTGGGGTTGTGTGTTTTCAGGTGTGTGTGTTTTTGTCTATGTTTGTGTGTCTTTGCTCTATCATTTGATCTGCCACAGTGAAAATTACAAATAAATAAATATAATATGTTTGTTTTTTTTTTATTTTCACAGGATACCAGATGGTACTCTCTATTTAATACAGTTTGTAGTACTTAAGTGATGGGTTGATGAGGTTTCATGATACAGTGTCTTCATTTTCACTCCTGTGTTGTTCTCAGTATTATCTTGATCTTTAAAGTATATACTTTTTTGAGTATTGTTTTGATTGTTAAAGCGCTTTGTGACCCTGGTCTGGAAAAGCGCTATATAAATAAATATTACTTACTTACTTACTTACTTCTTCTGTATAAACGTTAGAGAACAAAGTCTAGTGATGGGTGGACGAGGTTTCATGATACAGTGGACGAGGTTTCATGATACAGTGTCTTACTTTTCAGAGCTCAGTAGATGGTGCGCTCACTTCAGAAACTATGTGAGGTTTCCTTACAGTACAGAGTGTAATTTAGTAGTTTTTAACGACACTGTATCGTGAAACCTCATCAGCTGTTTCAGATGAGTCAGTAAAGGTGTGTTTAGTCAAGATATCCCCCTGGCAACGCAACTATATAATCGATGATGCTGTACTTATATAGTGTGTTTCAGGATCCTCATATATTTAGAAAAATATCTAAACATTTTTCTAGTAGAAATACATTTGCTTTACCGTTCCCCTAAATAAACAATGTTTTTCTCTCACATGTGCCTCCAGCTCGCGCCACCATCAGGAGGCCTCACGGACTTGTGGCGTCCACTGCGGCTCCTGAACCTTCTTCCTCCGTCACGCGGCTCCAGGAACCTCCTGCTGCTGTCGGACGGACACGTCCAGAGCGGGATGATGACGCTGCAGGAGCTCAGAGAAAACTCTCACCACAGTCGCTTCTTCACCTGCGGCCTCAGGTAACACCTTTGTTTTTATCAGTGTTTTCTTATTCACGGCTCAGTAGGAGGTCTCAGGTTAAGAATGACTTTAAGTTTCATAAAACGAGATCGTAGCTTAATGAGACTGTCATATCGGGTGGATGACGTTTAAAGGAAGTTCATCTTTATTTTCAGATCTGACCGACTCGTCTTCTTTTATGTTTATGTTTCATGTGTTTTCTCTTCCTCCAGCACAACAGCTAATCGCCACATGTTGCGCGCTCTGGCCCAGGCAGGAGGCGGAGCTTACGAATACTTTGATACCAAGACCAAACATACCTGGAAGCAGAAGGTGAGGCTCTCCTCCGTCTTCACGCTCCCACAAGAGGCCGTGGTATTTCCACCTGAGGCTCCGTAGTAATACTATGTGAGGCTTTGTAGTATTACTACCCATGCTGGCGTAGTTTTATCCCCTGAGGCTCCCTAGTACTACTACACCAGGCTCCCTAATATTTCTTTGGATGGCTCCGTAGTATTGCTCCGTAAGGTGCCTTAGCATTTCTCCAAAAAGAGTAATGCTCTGCCAATTGCCATAGTAATACTACGTGAGTTGCTATAATATTACTCTCTGAGGTGCCAGAGTATTACGCCACCAGGTTCCGTAGTGTTACTCCACAATGCTCCGTAGTATTACTCCACGATGCTCTGTAGTATTACTCCACGAGGCTCTGTAGTATTACTCCACGAGGCTCTGTAGTATTACTCCATGAGGTTCCTTAGTATAACTCCACAATGCTCCGTAGTATTACTCCACGAGGCTCCGTAGTATTACTCCGCGAGGCTCTGTAGTATTACTCCACGAGGCTCTGTAGTACTACTCCAGCAGGCTCTGTAGTACTACTCCATTAGGCTCCATAGTACTACTCCAATGGGCTCCATAATACTACTCCAGTAGGCTCCGTAGTACTACTTCAGTAAGACTCGTAGTACTACACCAGTAGGCTCCATAGAACTACTTCAGTAGGCTCCGTAGTACTATTCCAGTAGGCTCCGTAGTAACACTCCAGTAGGCTCCGTTGAACTACTCCAGTAGGCTCCGTAGTAGTACTCCAGTTGGCTCCGTAGAACTACTCCAGTAGGCTCCGTAGTAGTACTCCAGTAGGCTCCGTAGAACTACTCCAGTTGGCTCCGTAGAACTACTTCAGTAGGCTCCGTAGTACTACTCCAGTAGGCTCCGTAGAACTACTTCAGTAGGCTCCGTAGTACTACTCCAGTAGGCTCCGTAGTACCACTCCAGTAGGCTCCGTAGAACTACTCCAGTTGGCTCCGTAGAACTACTTCAGTAGGCTCCGTAGAACTACTTCAGTAGGCTCCGTAGTACTACTCCAGTAGGCTCCGTAGTAGTACTCCAGTAGGCTCCGTAGAACTACTCCAGTTGGCTCCGTAGAACTACTTCAGTACGCTCCTGGTACTACTCCAGTGGGTTCCTGGTACTACTCCAGTAGGGCTCCTGGTACTACTCCAGTAGGGCTCCTGGTACTACTCCAGTAGGCTCCTGGTACTACTCCAGTAGGGCTCCTGGTACTACTCCAGTAGGGCTCCTGGTACTACTCCAGTACGCTCCTGGTACTACTCCAGTAGGCTCCTGGTACTACTCCAGTAGGGCTCCTGGTACTACTCCAGTAGGCTCCTGGTACTACTCCAGTAGGGCTCCTGGTACTACTCCAGTAGGGCTCCTGGTACTACTCCAGTAGGGCTCCTGGTACTACTCCAGTAGGCTCCTGGTACTACTCCAGTAGGGCTCCTGGTACTACTCCAGTACGCTCCTGGTACTACTCCAGTAGGCTCCTTAGTACTACTCCAGTACACTCCTGGTACTACTCCAGTAGGCTCCGTAGTACTACACCAGTATGCTCCTGGTACTACTCCAGTAGGGCTCCTGGTACTACTCCAGTAGGCTCCTTAGTACTACTCCAGTACACTCCTGGTACTACTCCAGTAGGCTCCGTAGTACTACACCAGTATGCTCCTGGTACTACTCCAGTAGGGCTCCTGGTACTACTCCAGTAGGCTCCTGGTACTACTCCAGTAGGGCTCCTGGTACTACTCCAGTACACTCGTGGTACTACTCCAGTAGGCTCCGTAGTACTACACCAGTATGCTCCTGGTACTACTCCAGTAGGCTCTGTAGTACTACTCCATGTGTTATCAACCAGAAACGTGTGTTCTCCAGGTGTCCTCGCAGGTGCAGCGGATGTCGTCTCCAGGCTGCAGCTCCGTGTCCGTCAAGTGGCAACAGTTCAACCCAGTAGCGCCCTCTCCTGTTCAAGCCCCGAAACGCCTGCAATCTCTGTTCAACAACAGCCACACCCTCGTCTTCGGCTTCGTGCCGCACTGTACACAGGTATAGACAATATTGTGGCAGAATGTATGTATTTATTCTACTCGCTCGTGAGTCAGTCACACCCTGACCTGGTCATTGATTGTTCAGGTAGAAGAAGAAAAATAATAAATTACTTAATGAACGTTTTTAATACATCAATATTTCGATTTGCCTCATTGAAACAGTTGTGTTTACATGATTGTTTGTTTAAGTGTGTGAAGGGCAGACTTATGTGTGTTTTTGTGCAGGCATTTGGTTTTTATGTGTATGATTGTATGTGTGAGGGGGGTGTGCGTGCATGTGTGTTTGTATTCAGTTGTGTACTGGCGTGTGTGTTTTTTCATTTGTTTCTGTTGGTGTGTAGAGTCTGTGGACATGTGTGTTTGTGTATATTCTCTGTGTGTATGTGTGCATGTCCATTTGTGTAGGTGGGCGTGTGTGTGTCTGTGCACTGTGTGTGTGTGCGCAAGTGTGTGTGAGTGTTTTCATTAATGATTGCAGGTGTCTGTGTGTTCTTGTTTGTGTGTTCAGTTGTGTGTGTGCAGGCAGGCATGTGTGTGTGTTCAGTTGTGTGTGTGCAGGCAGGCATGTGTGTGTGTTCGGTTGTGTATGTGCAGGCAGACGTGTGTGTGTGTTCAGTTGTGTATGTGCAGGCAGGCATGTGTGTGTGTTCGGTTTTGTATGTGCAGGCAGACGTGTGTGTGTGTTCAGTTGTGTATGTGCAGGCAGGCATGTGTGTGTGTTCGGTTGTGTATGTGCAGGCAGGCATGTGTGTGTGTTCGGTTGTGTATGTGCATGCAGACGTGTGTGTGTGTGTTCAGTTGTGTATGTGCAGGCAGGCATGTGTGTGTGTTCGGTTGTGTATGTGCAGGCAGACGTGTGTGTGTGTTCAGTTGTGTGTGTGCAGGCAGGCATGTGTGTGTGTTCAGTTGTGTATGTGCAGGCAGGCATGTGTGTGTGTTCAGTTGTATATGTGCAGGCAGGCATGTGTGTGTGTTCGGTTGTGTATGTGCAGGCAGACCTGTGTGTGTGTTCAGTTGTGTATGTGCAGGTAGGCATGTGTGTGTGTTCGGTTGTGTATGTGCAGGCAGACGTGTGTGTGTTTGTGTTCAGGCAGGTGTCGGTGTGATCTTGTGTGTGTTCAGGTGCGTGTCTATTTATTTGCATGCGAGTGTGTGTGTTTTTAATTGTGTGTGTGTGTGGTGGGGGTTGTGTGTTTTTTTGTGTGTCTTTGCTCTACCATTTGATCTGCCACAGTGAAAATTAAAAAGACATTTCAAATACAATATAATATGATATTGTTTTTCAAATTTTACATGAGAAAATTTCAAAAAGTTTCAAACGTAGCCATAAGCCTGGTTCTCTCGCTACAGGCCACTCTAGTCGCAGACCTGAGCGGTCAAGAGTTGAACACCATGGTGTCGACCAGTGAACTACAGAAGACTAAGGGCACGGTGAGGAGATTAAAAAAACATCCTTTGATTCGACGTCGAACTACATCCATCTTCTTTTCTTCCAGTTTCTCCACAAGCTCACCGCGAGAGCCGTCATCAGGGACTACGAAGATGGAAGTCTGGACTTCGCTGAACCTTATCGAGAGGTGACGTGACCTTTTCCGTCGGCCTTCAAAATATCCTGACATCGACGTGTTGCTTCACAGCTGGAGAAGTCCGAGTTGAAGTCCTACATCATTGAACTGAGCAGAGAGTTCTCCATCTTGTCGCAGTTGACCAGCTTCGTGGCCATCGAAGAGAGGGTTGTTCGCCTCCTGCTCTCGTTCTTTCAGCTGCAGGAAGACTAACGGTCCCTGTTTTTAGGACCAGGACGGATCTGAAAGGGGCTTCACAGACGTGGAGCGCTTGCTTGCAGAGGAAGATGTTGACATCTTGTCATACATGAGGTGGGAGACGGAAGACGAGACGTCCAGCGACCATGGCGTCCATCTTTATTCGGGTTCTGAGGTCAGTCTTCCTTTATGTCTTATTATTCAGAGGTCAGTCTTCCTTTATGTGTTATTATTCAGAGGTCAGTCTCATTTATGTGTTATTATTAAGAAGTCAGTCTTCCTTTACGTCTTATTTTTAAGAAGTCAGTCTTCCTTTACGTCTTATTAATCAGAGGTCAGTCTCCCTTTATGTCTTATTATTAAGAAGTCAGTCTTCCTTTACGTCTTATTATTCACAGGTCGGTCTTCCTTTATGTCTTATTATTCAGAGGTCTGTCTCCCTTTATGTGTTATTATTCAGAGGTCAGTCTCCCTTTATGTCTTATTATTAGGAGGTCAGTCTTCCTTTACGTCTTATTAATCAGAGGTCAGTCTCCCTTTTTGTCTTATTATTAAGAAGTCAGTCTTCCTTTACGTCTTATTATTCACAGGTCAGTCTTCCTTTATGTCTTATTATTCAGAGGTCAGTCTCCCTTTATGTCTTATTATTCAGAGGTCAGTCTCCCTATATGTCTTATTATTCAGAGGTCAGTCTCCCTTTATGTCTTAATATTCAGAGGTCTGTCTCCCTTTATGTGTTATTATTCAGAGGTCAGTCTCCCTTTATGTCTTATTATAAGGAGGTCAGGCTTCCTTTACTTCTTATTATTCAGAGGTCAGTCTCCCTTTATGTTTTATTATTCAGAGGTCAGTCTCCCTATATGTCTTATTATTCGGAGGTCAGTCTCCCTTTATGTCTTATTATTCAGAGGTCAGTCTCCCTATATGTCTTATTATTCGGAGGTCAGTCTCCCTATATGTCTTATTATTCAGAGTTCAGCCTTCATTTATGTCTTATTATTAAGAAGTCAGTCTTCCTTTATGTCTTATTAATCAGAGGTCAGTCTCCCTTTATGTCTTATTATTCAGAGTTTAGTCTCACTAAAAAAGAAAGTATTACAAATAATTACAATGTATACTAAATAAATAAACTTTTCCCAGGCGGGTTCTACAAAGACTGCCATGTTATCAACCTACGAGGAAGAAGAAGAAATAGACGTGAGCGAAGCAGTGAGTCTCACTTCATGTCTTCACAGTTAAAGAAACATCGACTGAGCATGAGCTGTTTTTCATTTAATCGTTAAAAACTTTGTTTTAGATCTCAGCTCCTGTCTTCGATGATGTCGTCTTGAAATGTCAGGCTTTAGACCAGGTAATGCTTATTTATATGGATATTAAAGTCATGTTTAATACTAGAACATTTGAATTTCCAGAAGGAAATGCATTTTAAATGCTGTGTCTGTGAACTGAAATGCTTGAAAGTATTTTAGTTTAAAAATGTGTGGAAACAGTTGAAATGATGGAATAAAGAAAAAAGACAGATGTTGAAATGTTGAAATAAGTTGAAAAAGGTTGAGAAGAAGAAAAAAAAAGAAGAAAAGGAAAGATGTATAAAAGTAGTTGTAGAATTAGTAGCACAAGTTTTAGAAGAAGTAGAAGAAGTAGTAGTGGGAGTAAAATAAGTAGTAGAAGAATTAGTAGTAAAATTATAAATAGTAAAAGCAGTAGTAGAATCGGTAATAAAAGTAGAACTATAAGTAGTGGCAGAATTATAAGTACAAGTAGTAGAAGTTGTAGAAGTAGTAGTGGGAGTAGAAGGAGTAGTAGAATAATTAGTAGTATAAGTATAATTAGTAAAAGCAGTAGAGTAGAAGACTAACGGTCCCTGTTTTTAGGACCAGGACGGATCTGAAAGGGGCTTCACAGACGTGGAGCGCTTGCTTCCAGAGGAAGATGTTGACGTCGGGTCATGCATGAGGTGGGAGACGGAAGACGAGACGTCCAGCGACCATGGCGTCCATCTTTATTCGGGTTCTGAGGTCAGTCTTCCTTTATGTGTTATTATTCAGAGGTCAGTCTTCCTTTATGTGTTATTATTCAGAGGTCAGTCTCATTTATGTCTTATTATTAAGAGGTCAGTCTCCCTTTACGTCTTATTATTCACAGGTCAGTCTTCCTTTATGTCTTATTATTCACAGGTCAGTCTCCCTTTGTGTCTTATTATTCAGAGTTCAGCCTTCATTTATGTCTTATTATTCAGAGGTCAGTCTCCCTTTTTGTCTTATTATTAAGAAGTCAGTCTTCATTTATGTCTTATTAGTCAGAGGTCAGTCTCCCTTTGTGTCTTATTATTCAGAGTTCAGCCTTCATTTGTGTCTTATTATTCAGAGGTCAGTCTCCCTTTTTGTCTTATTATTAAGAAGTCAGTCTTCATTTACGTCTTATTATTCAGAGCTCAGTCTCCCTTTATGTCTTATTATTCAGAGGTCAGTCTCCCTTTATGTGTTATTATTCAGAGGTCAGTCTCCCTTTATGTCTTATTATTCAGAACTCAGTCTCCCTTTATGTCTTATTATTAAGAAGTCAGTCTTCCTTTACGTCTTATTATTCAGAGGTCAGTATCCCTTTATGTCTTATTATTAAGAAGTCAGCCTTCCTTTACTTCTTATTATTCAGATTTCAGTCTTCCTTTATCTGTTATTATTCAGAGGTCTGTCTCCCTTTATGTCTTATTATTCAGAACTCAGTCTCCCTTTATGTCTTATTATTAAGAAGTCAGTCTTCCTTTACGTCTTATTATTCAGAGGTCAGTATCCCTTTATGTCTTATTATTAAGAAGTCAGTCTTCCTTTACTTCCTATTATTCAGATTTCAGTCTTCCTTTATCTGTTATTATTCAGAGGTCAGTCCCCCTTTGTGTCTTATTATTCAGAGGTCAGTCTCCCTATATGTCTTATTATTCAGAGGTCAGTCTCCCTTTATGTCTTAATATTCAGAGGTCTGTCTCCCTTTATGTGTTATTATTCAGAGGTCAGTCTCCCTTTATGTCTTATTATTCAGAGGTCAGTCTCCCTATATGTCTTATTATTCAGAGGTCAGTCTCCCTTTATGTCTTATTATTCAGAGGTCAGTCTCCCTTTATGTCTTATTATTCAGAGGTCAGTCTCCCTATATGTCTTATTATTCAGAGGTCAGTCTCCCTATATGTCTTATTATTCGGAGGTCAGTCTCCCTTTATGTCTTATTATTCAGAGGTCAGTCTCCCTATATGTCTTATTATTCGGAGGTCAGTCTCCCTTTATGTCTTATTATTCAGAGGTCAGTCTCCCTATATGTCTTATTATTCAGAGGTCAGTCTCCCTTTATGTCTTAATATTCAGAGGTCTGTCTCCCTTTATGTGTTATTATTAAGAAGTCAGTCTTCCTTTACGTCTTATTATTCACAGGTCAGTCTTCCTTTATGTCTTATTATTCAGAGGTCAGTCTCCCTTTATGTCTTATTATTAAGAAGTCAGTCTTCCTTTACGTCTTATTATTCACAGGTCAGTCTTCCTTTATGTCTTATTATTCAGAGGTCAGTCTCCCTTTATGTCTTATTATTCAGAGGTCAGTCTCCCTATATGTCTTATTATTCAGAGGTCAGTCTCCCTTTATGTCTTAATATTCAGAGGTCTGTCTCCCTTTATGTGTTATTATTCAGAGGTCAGTCTCCCTTTATGTCTTATTATTCAGAGGTCAGTCTCCCTATATGTCTTATTATTCAGAGGTCAGTCTCCCTTTATGTCTTATTATTCAGAGGTCAGTCTCCCTTTATGTCTTATTATTCAGAGGTCAGTCTCCCTATATGTCTTATTATTCAGAGGTCAGTCTCCCTATATGTCTTATTATTCGGAGGTCAGTCTCCCTTTATGTCTTATTATTCAGAGGTCAGTCTCCCTATATGTCTTATTATTCGGAGGTCAGTCTCCCTTTATGTCTTATTATTCAGAGGTCAGTCTCCCTATATGTCTTATTATTCAGAGGTCAGTCTCCCTTTATGTCTTATTATTCAGAGGTCAGTCTCCCTATATGTCTTATTATTCAGAGGTCAGTCTCCCTATATGTCTTATTATTCAGAGGTCAGTCTCCCTATATGTCTTATTATTCAGAGTTCAGCCTTCATTTATGTCTTATTATTAAGAAGTCAGTCTTCCTTTATGTCTTATTAATCAGAGGTCAGTCTCCCTTTATGTCTTATTATTCAGAGTTTAGTCTCACTAAAAAAGAAAGTATTACAAATAATTACAATGTATACTAAATAAATAAACTTTTCCCAGGCGGGTTCTACAAAGACTGCCATGTTATCAACCTACGAGGAAGAAGAAGAAATAGACGTGAGCGAAGCAGTGAGTCTCACTTCATGTCTTCACAGTTAAAGAAACATCGACTGAGCATGAGCTGTTTTTCATTTAATCGTTAAAAACTTTGTTTTAGATCTCAGCTCCTGTCTTCGATGATGTCGTCTTGAAATGTCAGGCTTTAGACCAGGTAATGCTTATTCGTATGGATATTAAAGTCATGTTTAATACTAGAACATTTGAATTTCCAGAAGGAAATGCAGTTTAAATGCTGAGTATGTGAACTGAAATGCTTGAAAGTATTTTAATTTTAAACGTGTGGAAACAGTTGAAATGATGGAATAAAGAAAAAAGACTGATGTTGAAATGTTGAAATAAGTTGAAAAAGGTTGAGAAGAAGAAAAAAAAGAAAAGGAAAGATGTATAAAAGCAGTTGTAGAATTAGTAGCACAAGTTTTAGAAGAAGTAGTAGTGGGAGTAAAATAAGTAGTAGAAGAATTAGTAGTAAAAGTTTAATTAGTAAAAGCAGTAGTAGAATTAGTAATAAAAGTAGAACTATAAGTAGTAGCAGAATTACAAGTACAAGTAGTAGAAGTCGTAGAAGGAGTAGAAGGAGTAGTAGAATAATTAGTAGTATAAGTATAATTAGTAAAAGCAGTAGTAGAATTAGTAGTAAAAGAAGAAGTAGTAGCAGAATTAGAAGTACAAGTAGTAGAAGAAGAAGTAGTAGAAGTAGTAGTGGGAGTAGAAGAATTAGTAGTAAAAAAGGAAGTAATAGTATAATTAGTAGTACAAGTAGTAGAAGTTGTAGAAGTAGTAGCAGGAGTAGAAGAAGTAGTAAAATAATTAGTAGTATAAGTATAATTAGTAAAAGCATTAGTAGAATTAGTAGTAAAAGTAGAGTATAAGTAGTAGCAGAATATCTAGTAGTAGTAGTCGTGGGAGAAGAAGAATTAGAAGTAAAAATGGAAGTAATAGTATAATTAGTAGTAGAGGTATAATTAGTAAATGCAGTAGTAGGCTTAGTAGTAGTAAGTAGACAAAAGTTGAGTGAAGTTTCTATGTGTGAGAAGATGAAAGTACCTGAAGGTCAAAGTGGAATGAGTTTAAACATGGGTTCAAAGGGAACAAAGGGTAGAAAAAGAGGAAGAGAAGAAAGAGTTGAAGAGATAAAAGAAAGATAGAACATAAACCCTCAGCCTTCACACAATTCATGTTGTTCTGCAGTCACTGTCCTCATTCCCAATAAAGACTGCCAAGAAGATGAAGAAGAAGAGTAGACTGTCATACGAGCCCACGAGTCCAGGATTCTCAGGTAGACTTTCTCACCTGCACCTCTCACATGTGTGTGCGAGCGTTAACCTGCAGGTGTGCGTTTGTGCGTGTCAGAGTGTGTGTTTGTGCTTGTTTATGTGTTTGTTTTTTGTGCGTGCAGCAGGTGGTGTATTTGTATGTGTATAAATGTTTGGATGTTGGCGCCTGTGTGCGTGTTTTTACCTGTGGTTGTTTGAGTGTGTGTGTGTGTGTAAAATCAAACATGTTACAAGTGTGTTCTTGTGTTTGTCGTGTTTGTGGTTGGGCAGGTTAATGTGTTCTTGTGTTTTTGCAGGTGTGTGTGTGTGTGTGTGTGTGTTCTTGTGTGTACTGTAGGGGTGTGTTTGTGTATTCTTGTGTTTGTGCATGTGTGTAAAAGTTTATGTGTTCATGTGGTTGTGCACGTCTGTGCAGGTTAATGTGTTCTTGTGTTTGTGCATGTGTGTGTATTCTTGTGTTTGTGCATGTGTGTGCATGTTGATGTGTTCTTGTGTTTGTGCATGTGTGTGCATGTTGATGTGTTCTTGTGTTTGTGCATGTGTGTGCATGTTGATGTGTTCTTGTGTTTGTGCATTCTTGTGTTTTCTTGTGTTTGTGCGTGTGTGTGTGTGTGGGGGTTAATGTGTTCTTGTGTTCGTGCATTCTTGTGTTTCCTTGTGTTTGTGCGTGTGTGTGTGGGGGTTAATGTGTTCTTGTGTTTGTGCAGGCTTGGTGTATTCTTGTGTATGTGCATGTGTGTAAGGTTGCAGGTTTATGTGTTCAAGTGTATGTGCATGTGTGTGCAGGTTAATGTGTCATCTTGTGTTTCTGAATTCTTCTGTATTCTTGTGTATGTGCATGTGTATGTGTGTGCGGCTTAATGTGTTCTTGTGTTTGTGCGGGTGTGTGCGTTCTTGTGTATGTGCATATGTGTGCGGGTTAATGTGTCATCTTGTGTTTCTGAATTCTTCTGTATTCTTGTGTATGTGCATGTGTATGTGTGTGCGGCTTAATGTGTTCTTGTGTTTGTGCGGGTGTGTGCGTTCTTGTGTATGTGCATATCTGTGCGGGTTAATGTGTCATCTTGTGCTTCTGAATTCTTCTGTATTCTTGTGTATGTGCATGTGTATGTGTGTGCGGCTTAATGTGTTCTTGTGTTTGTGCGGGTGTGTGCGTTCTTGTGTATGTGCATATGTGTGCGGGTTAATGTGTCATCTTGTGCTTCTGAATTCTTGTGTATTCTTGTGTATGTGCATGCGTGTGCGGGTTAATGTGTTCTTGTGTTTGTGCGGGTGTGTGCGTTCTTGTGTATGTGCATGTGTGTGCAGGTTAATGTGTCATCTTGTGCTTCTGAATTCTTCTGTATTCTTGTGTATGTGCATGTGTATGTGTGTGCGGCTTAATGTGTTCTTGTGTTTGTGCGGGTGTGTGCGTTCTTGTGTATGTGCATATGTGTGCGGGTTAATGTGTCATCTTGTGCTTCTGAATTCTTCTGTATTCTTGTGTATGTGCATGTGTATGTGTGTGCGGCTTAATGTGTTCTTGTGTTTGTGGGGGTGTGTGCGTTCTTGTGTATGTGCATATGTGTGCGGGTTAATGTGTCATCTTGTGCTTCTGAATTCTTGTGTATTCTTGTGTATGTGCATGCGTGTGCGGGTTAATGTGTTCTTGTGTTTGTGCGGGTGTGTGCGTTCTTGTGTATGTGCATGTGTGTGCAGGTTAATGTGTCATCTTGTGTTTCTGAATTCTTCTGTATTCTTGTGTATGTGCATGTGTATGTGTGTGCGGCTTAATGTGTTCTTGTGTTTGTGCGGGTGTGTGCGTTCTTGTGTATGTGCATATGTGTACGGGTGTGCTGCTTGTGCACGTGTGTGTTCTTGTGTGTGTGTGTGTGTGTAGGTTAGTGCGTGGGCGTGTCGGCTTTTTGTGTACTGTTGTGGTGCGTTCTTGTGTTTGTGCATGTACGTCTGTGCAGGTTTGTGCGAGCGTGCGTGGAGGCATGTGTGTGTGTCAGTATGTGAGAGTGATGGAAGGAGTGACAGGTTCATTTCAAGCCATCAATAACTTTCTCTTCCTCCTCTTCACTCTCGATCAAGTGGAACCTTATCCGAAGTTGGAATGTGGATCCACGGCCCTTCCTTCTCCTCCTGAAGTTGGATCCAGGTTCCCTGATTCTCCTCCTGAAGTTGGATCCAGGTTCCTTGATTCTCCTCCGCTCGGATCCAGGTTAAGATCCAGGTTGACTTTCAGACAAGCTGGTCCTGAAAGTCCCGCGTCAGTCCGTGTCGAGGAGCCTGCAGTTCCGTTACGTAGAAGAGAGGGCGCTCTAGTTCAACACATGGTGAGTCTGGACCTCGAGTGTTCCACGCGAATGTTCAACAACCTTCGTAAAATTGTTCCTGTGATGGAGTGTTTTGAAAAAAAAAAAAAACTGCCAAAAAACGTAGCATAAGATAAGATGTTAATCCCACAGTGGGGAGAGGACACGGTCACAGCAGCTCAATTTACACACACGTAGACAAAAACAACTACACACATAAGTATTATATATATTATTAGTTATATTATCACGTAATATTATAAATAAAAACTTTACATAAAAGAAGTGCAAACCACAGGAGTCTATACAAACCACAACAGTCTATACAAACCACAACAGTCTATACAAACCACAGCAGTCTATACAAACCACAACAGTCTATACAAACCACAACAGTCTAAACAAACCACAACAGTCTAAACAAACCACAGCAGTCTATACAAACCACAGCAGTCTATACAAACCACAACAGTCTATACAAACCACAACAGTCTATACAAACCACAACAGTCTATACAAACCACAGCAGTCTATACAAACCACAACAGTCTATACAAACCACAACAGTCTAAATAAACCACAACAGTCTATACAAACCACAGCAGTCTATACAAACCACAACAGTCTATACAAACCACAACAGTCTAAACAAACCACAACAGTCTATACAAACCACAGCAGTCTATACAAACCACAGCAGTCTATACAAACCACAAGAGTCTATACAAACCACAACAGTCTATACAGACCACGGCAGTCTACACAAACCACAACAGTCTATACAAACCACGGCAGTCTATACAAACCACAACAGTCTATACAAACCATGGCAGTCTATACAAACCACAGCAGTCTATACAAACCACAACAGTCTATACAAACCATGGCAGTCTATACAAACCACAACAGTCTATACAAACCACAGCAGTCTATACAAACCACACAAGTCTATACAAAACGTGTGGAAACAGTTGAAATAATGGAATAAAGAAAAAGGTTGAGAAGAAGAAAAAAAAGAAGAAAAGGAAGAGTATAAAAGCAGTTGTAGAATTAGTAGCACAAGTTTTAGAAGAAGTAGTAGTGGGAGTAAAATAAGTAATAGAAGAATAAGTAGTAAAAGTATAATTAGTCAAATCAGTAGTAGAATTAATAATAAAAGTAAAGTAGAAGTAGTAGAAGTTGTAGAAGTTGTAGCGGGAGTAGGAGTAGTAGAATAATTAGTAGTATAAGTATAATTAGTAAAAGCAGTAGTAGAATTAGTAGTAAAAGAAGAAGCAGTAGAAGAATTAGAAGTAAAAAAGGAAGTAATAGTAGAATTAGTAGTAGAAGTTTAATTAGTAAATGCAGTAGTAGGCTTAGTAGTAGTAAGTAGACAAAAGTTGAGTGAAGTTTCTATGTGTGAGAAGATTAAAGTACCTGAAGGTCAAAAAGTGGAATGAGTTGAAACATGGGTTTAAAGGGAACAAAGGGTAGAAAAAGAGGAAGAGAAGAAAGAGTTGAAGAGATAAAAGAAAGATAGAACATAAACCCTCAGCCTTCACACAATTCATGTTGTTCTGCAGTCACTGTCCTCATTCCCAATAAAGACTGCCAAGAAGATGAAGAAGAAGAGTAGACCGTCAGAGGAGCCCACGAGTCCAGGATTCTCAGGTAGACTTTCTCACCTGCACCTCTCACATGTGTGTGCGAGCGTTAACCTGCAGGTGTGCGTTTGTGCGTGTCAGAGTGTGTGTTTGTGCTTGTTTATGTGTTTGTTTTTTGTGCGTGCAGCAGGTGGTGTATTTGTATGTGTATAAATGTTTGGATGTTGGCGCCTGTGTGCGTGTTTTTTCCTGTGGTTGTTTGAGTGTGTGTGTGTGTGTAAAATCAAACATGTTACAAGTGTGTTCTTGTGTTTGTCGTGTTTGTGGTTGGGCAGGTTAATGTGTTCTTGTGTTTTTGCAGGTGTGTGTGTGTGTGTGTGTGTGTTCTTGTGTGTACTGTAGGGGTGTGTTTGTGTATTCTTGTGTTTGTGCATGTGTGTAAAAGTTTATGTGTTCATGTGGTTGTGCACGTCTGTGCAGGTTAATGTGTTCTTGTGTTTGTGCATGTGTGTGTATTCTTGTGTTTGTGCATGTGTGTGCATGTTGATGTGTTCTTGTGTTTGTGCATGTGTGTGCATGTTGATGTGTTCTTGTGTTTGTGCATGTGTGTGCATGTTGATGTGTTCTTGTGTTTGTGCATTCTTGTGTTTTCTTGTGTTTGTGCATGTGTGTGTGGGGGTTAATGTGTTCTTGTGTTCGTGCATTCTTGTGTTTCCTTGTGTTTGTGCGTGTGTGTGTGGGGGTTAATGTGTTCTTGTGTTTGTGCAGGCTTGGTGTATTCTTGTGTATGTGCATGTGTGTAAGGTTGCAGGTTTATGTGTTCAAGTGTATGTGCATATGTGTGCAGGTTAATGTGTCATCTTGTGTTTCTGAATTCTTCTGTATTCTTGTGTATGTGCATGTGTATGTGTGTGCGGCTTAATGTGTTCTTGTGTTTGTGCGGGTGTGTGCGTTCTTGTGTATGTGCATATGTGTGCGGGTTAATGTGTCATCTTGTGTTTCTGAATTCTTCTGTATTCTTGTGTATGTGCATGTGTATGTGTGTGCGGCTTAATGTGTTCTTGTGTTTGTGCGGGTGTGTGCGTTCTTGTGTATGTGCATATGTGTGCAGGTTAATGTGTCATCTTGTGCTTCTGAATTCTTCTGTATTCTTGTGTATGTGCATGTGTATGTGTGTGCGGCTTAATGTGTTCTTGTGTTTGTGCGGGTGTGTGCGTTCTTGTGTATGTGCATATGTGTGCGGGTTAATGTGTCATCTTGTGTTTCTGAATTCTTCTGTATTCTTGTGTATGTGCATGTGTATGTGTGTGCGGCTTAATGTGTTCTTGTGTTTGTGCGGGTGTGTGCGTTCTTGTGTATGTGCATATGTGTGCAGGTTAATGTGTCATCTTGTGTTTCTGAATTCTTCTGTATTCTTGTGTATGTGCATGTGTATGTGTGTGCGGCTTAATGTGTTCTTGTGTTTGTGCGGGTGTGTGCGTTCTTGTGTATGTGCATATGTGTGCGGGTTAATGTGTCATCTTGTGTTTCTGAATTCTTCTGTATTCTTGTGTATGTGCATGTGTATGTGTGTGCGGCTTAATGTGTTCTTGTGTTTGTGCGGGTGTGTGCGTTCTTGTGTATGTGCATATGTGTGCAGGTTAATGTGTCATCTTGTGCTTCTGAATTCTTCTGTATTCTTGTGTATGTGCATGTGTATGTGTGTGCGGCTTAATGTGTTCTTGTGTTTGTGCGGGTGTGTGCGTTCTTGTGTATGTGCATATGTGTGCGGGTTAATGTGTCATCTTGTGTTTCTGAATTCTTCTGTATTCTTGTGTATGTGCATGTGTATGTGTGTGCGGCTTAATGTGTTCTTGTGTTTGTGCGGGTGTGTGCGTTCTTGTGTATGTGCATATGTGTGCAGGTTAATGTGTCATCTTGTGCTTCTGAATTCTTCTGTATTCTTGTGTATGTGCATGTGTATGTGTGTGCGGCTTAATGTGTTCTTGTGTTTGTGCGGGTGTGTGCGTTCTTGTGTATGTGCATATGTGTGCGGGTTAATGTGTCATCTTGTGTTTCTGAATTCTTCTGTATTCTTGTGTATGTGCATGTGTATGTGTGTGCGGCTTAATGTGTTCTTGTGTTTGTGCGGGTGTGTGCGTTCTTGTGTATGTGCATATCTGTGCGGGTTAATGTGTCATCTTGTGCTTCTGAATTCTTCTGTATTCTTGTGTATGTGCATGTGTATGTGTGTGCGGCTTAATGTGTTCTTGTGTTTGTGCGGGTGTGTGCGTTCTTGTGTATGTGCATATGTGTGCGGGTTAATGTGTCATCTTGTGCTTCTGAATTCTTGTGTATTCTTGTGTATGTGCATGCGTGTGCGGGTTAATGTGTTCTTGTGTTTGTGCGGGTGTGTGCGTTCTTGTGTATGTGCATGTGTGTGCAGGTTAATGTGTCATCTTGTGCTTCTGAATTCGTGTGTATTCTTGTGTATGTGCATGCGTGTGCGGGTTAATGTGTTCTTGTGTTTGTGCGGGTGTGTGCGTTCTTGTGTATGTGCATGTGTGTGCAGGTTAATGTGTCATCTTGTGCTTCTGAATTCGTGTGTATTCTTGTGTATGTGCATGCGTGTGCGGGTTAATGTGTTCTTATGTTTGTAGCGGTTTGTGTTCAGGTGTGTTTTTTCTTGTGTGTACTGTACGGGTGTGTTGCTTGTGCACGTGTGTGTTCTTGTGTGTGTGTGTGTGTGTGCAGGTTAATGTGTCATCTTGTGCTTCTGAATTCGTGTGTATTCTTGTGTATGTGCATGCGTGTGCGGGTTAATGTGTTCTTGCGTCTGTGCAGGTTAATGTGTTCTTGTGTTTGTGCATGTGTGTGTATTCTTGTGTTTGTGCATGTGTGTGCATGTTGATGTGTTCTTGTGTTTGTGCATGTGTGTGCATGTTGATGTGTTCTTGTGTTTGTGCATGTGTGTGCATGTTGATGTGTTCTTGTGTTTGTGCATTCTTGTGTTTTCTTGTGTTTGTGCGTGTGTGTGTGGGGGTTAATGTGTTCTTGTGTTCGTGCATTCTTGTGTTTCCTTGTGTTTGTGCGTGTGTGTGTGGGGGTTAATGTGTTCTTGTGTTTGTGCAGGCTTGGTGTATTCTTGTGTATGTGCATGTGTGTAAGGTTGCAGGTTTATGTGTTCAAGTGTATGTGCATATGTGTGCAGGTTAATGTGTCATCTTGTGTTTCTGAATTCTTCTGTATTCTTGTGTATGTGCATGTGTATGTGTGTGCGGCTTAATGTGTTCTTGTGTTTGTGCGGGTGTGTGCGTTCTTGTGTATGTGCATATGTGTGCGGGTTAATGTGTCATCTTGTGTTTCTGAATTCTTCTGTATTCTTGTGTATGTGCATGTGTATGTGTGTGCGGCTTAATGTGTTCTTGTGTTTGTGCGGGTGTGTGCGTTCTTGTGTATGTGCATATGTGTGCAGGTTAATGTGTCATCTTGTGCTTCTGAATTCTTCTGTATTCTTGTGTATGTGCATGTGTATGTGTGTGCGGCTTAATGTGTTCTTGTGTTTGTGCGGGTGTGTGCGTTCTTGTGTATGTGCATATGTGTGCGGGTTAATGTGTCATCTTGTGTTTCTGAATTCTTCTGTATTCTTGTGTATGTGCATGTGTATGTGTGTGCGGCTTAATGTGTTCTTGTGTTTGTGCGGGTGTGTGCGTTCTTGTGTATGTGCATATGTGTGCAGGTTAATGTGTCATCTTGTGCTTCTGAATTCTTCTGTATTCTTGTGTATGTGCATGTGTATGTGTGTGCGGCTTAATGTGTTCTTGTGTTTGTGCGGGTGTGTGCGTTCTTGTGTATGTGCATATGTGTGCGGGTTAATGTGTCATCTTGTGTTTCTGAATTCTTCTGTATTCTTGTGTATGTGCATGTGTATGTGTGTGCGGCTTAATGTGTTCTTGTGTTTGTGCGGGTGTGTGCGTTCTTGTGTATGTGCATATCTGTGCGGGTTAATGTGTCATCTTGTGCTTCTGAATTCTTCTGTATTCTTGTGTATGTGCATGTGTATGTGTGTGCGGCTTAATGTGTTCTTGTGTTTGTGCGGGTGTGTGCGTTCTTGTGTATGTGCATATGTGTGCGGGTTAATGTGTCATCTTCTGCTTCTGAATTCTTGTGTATTCTTGTGTATGTGCATGCGTGTGCGGGTTAATGTGTTCTTGTGTTTGTGCGGGTGTGTGCGTTCTCGTGTATGTGCATGTGTGTGCAGGTTAATGTGTCATCTTGTGCTTCTGAATTCTTGTGTATTCTTGTGTATGTGCATGCGTGTGCAGGTTAATGTGTTCTTATGTTTGTAGCGGTTTGTGTTCAGGTGTGTTTTTTCTTGTGTGTACTGTACGGGTGTGTTGCTTGTGCACGTGTGTGTTCTTGTGTGTGTGTGTGTGTGTAGGTTAGTGCGTGGGTGTGTCGGCTTTTTGTGTACTGTTGTGGTGCGTTCTTGTGTTTGTGCATGTACGTCTGTGCAGGTTTGTGCGAGCGTGCGTGGAGGCATGTGTGTGTGTCAGTATGTGAGAGTGATGGAAGGAGTGACAGGTTCAATTCAAGCCATCAATAACTTTCACTTCCTCCTCTTCACTCTCGATCAAGTGGAACCTTATCCGAAGTTGGAATGTGGATCCACGGTCCTTCCTCCTCCTCCTGAAGTTGGATCCAGGTTCCCTGATTCTCCTCCTGAAGTTGGATCCAGGTTCCCTGATTCTCCTCCTGAAGTTGGATCCAGGTTCCCTGATTCTCCTCCTGAAGTTGGATCCAGGTTCCTTGATTCTCCTCCGCTCGGATCCAGGTTAAGATCCAGGTTGACTTTCAGACAAGCTGGTCCTGAAAGTCCCGCGTCAGTCCGTGTCGAGGAGCCTGCAGTTCCGTTACGTAGAAGAGAGGGCGCTCTAGTTCAACACATGGTGAGTCTGGACCTCGAGTGTTCCACGCGAATGTTCAACAACCTTCGTAAAATTGTTCCTGTGATGGAGTGTTTTGAAAAAAAAAAAAAACTGCCAAAAAACGTAGCATAAGATAAGATGTTAATCCCACAGTGGGGAGAGGACACGGTCACAGCAGCTCAATTTACACACACGTAGACAAAAACAACTACACACATAAGTATTATATATATTATTAGTTCTATTATCACGTAATATTATAAATAAAAACTTTACATAAAAGAAGTGCAAACCACAGGAGTCTATACAAACCACAACAGTCTATACAAACCACAGCAGTCTATACAAACCACAGCAGTCTATACAAACCACAACAGTCTATACAAACCACAACAGTCTATACAAACCACAACAGTCTATACAAACCACAACAGTCTATATAAACCACAACAGTCTATACAAACCACAGCAGTCTATACAAACCACAACAGTCTATACAAACCACAACAGTCTATACAAACCACAACAGTCTGTACAAACCACAACAGTCTATACAAACCACAACAGTCTATACAAACCACAACATTCTACACAAACCACAACAGTGTATACAAACCACAACAGTCTATACAGTATATACAAACCACAACAGTCTATACAAACCACAACAGTCTATACAAACCACAACATTCTACACAAACCACAACAGTCTATACAAACCACAACAGTCTATACAGTATATACAAACCACAACAGTCTATACAAACCACAACAGTCTATAGAAACCACAACAGTCTATACAGTATATACAAACCACAACAGTCTATACAAACCACAACATTCTACACAAACCACAACAGTCTATACAAACCACAACAGTCTATACAAACCACAACATTCTACACAAACCACAACATTCTACACAAACCACAACAGTCTATACAAACCTAAACAGTCTATACAGACCACGGCAGTCTACACAAACCACAACAGTCTATACAAACCACAACAGTCTATACGAACCACGGCAGTCTATACAAACCACAGAAGTCTATACAAACCACAGCAGTCTATACAAACCATGGCAGTTTATACAAACCACAGCAGTCTATACAAACCACAACAGTCTATACAAACCACGGCAGTCTATACAAACCACAGCAGTCTATACAAACCGAAGAAGTCTATACAAACCTCAGCAGTCTATACAAACCATGTCAGTCTATACAAACCACAAGAGTCTATACAAACCACGTCAGTCTATACAAACCACAACAGTCTATACAGACCACGGCAGTCTACACAAACCACAACAGTCTATACAAACCACGGCAGTCTATACAAACCATGGCAGTCTATACAAACCATGGCAGTCTATACAAACCACAGCAGTCTATACAAACCACAACAGTCTATACAAACCACAACAGTCTATACAAACCACAACATTCTACACAAACCACAACAGTCTATACAGTATATACAAACCACAACAGTCTATACAAACCACAACAGTCTGTACAAACCACAACAGTCTATACAAACCACAACAGTCTATACAAACCACAACAGTCTATACAAACCACAACAGTCTATACAGTATATACAAACCACAACAGTCTATACAAACCACAACATTCTACACAAACCACAACAGTCTATACAAACTACAACAGTCTATACAGTATATACAAACCACAACAGTCTATACAAACCACAACAGTCTATACAAACCACAACAGTCTATACAAACCACAACATTCTATACAAACCACAACAGTCTATACAAACCACAACAGTCTATACAAACCACAACATTCTACACAAACCACAACAGTCTATACAAACCACAACAGTCTATACAAACCACAACATTCTACACAAACCACAACATTCTACACAAACCACAACAGTCTATACAAACCACAACAGTCTATACAGACCACGGCAGTCTACACAAACCACAACAGTCTATACAAACCACAACAGTCTATACGAACCACGGCAGTCTATACAAACCACAGAAGTCTATACAAACCACAGCAGTCTATACAAACCATGGCAGTCTTTACAAACCACGGCAGTTTATACAAACCACAGCAGTCTATACAAACCACAACAGTCTATACAAACCACGGCAGTCTATACAAACCACAGCAGTCTATACAAACCGAAGAAGTCTATACAAACCTCAGCAGTCTATACAAACCATGTCAGTCTATACAAACCACAAGAGTCTATACAAACCACGTCAGTCTATACAAACCACAACAGTCTATACAGACCACGGCAGTCTACACAAACCACAACAGTCTATACAAACCACGGCAGTCTATACAAACCACAACAGTCTATACAAACCATGGCAGTCTATACAAACCACAGCAGTCTATACAAACCACAACAGTCTATACAAACCACAACAGTCTATACAAACCACAACATTCTACACAAACCACAACAGTCTATACAAACCACAACAGTCTATACAAACCACAACATTCTACACAAACCACAACATTCTACACAAACCACAACAGTCTATACAAACCACAACAGTCTATACAGACCACGGCAGTCTACACAAACCACAACAGTCTATACAAACCACAATAGTCTATACGAACCACGGCAGTCTATACAAACCACAGAAGTCTATACAAACCACAGCAGTCTATACAAACCATGGCAGTCTTTACAAACCACGGCAGTTTATACAAACCACAGCAGTCTATACAAACCACAACAGTCTATACAAACCACGGCAGTCTATACAAACCACAGCAGTCTATACAAACCGAAGAAGTCTATACAAACCTCAGCAGTCTATACAAACCATGTCAGTCTATACAAACCACAAGAGTCTATACAAACCACGTCAGTCTATACAAACCACAACAGTCTATACAGACCACGGCAGTCTACACAAACCACAACAGTCTATACAAACCACGGCAGTCTATACAAACCACAACAGTCTATACAAACCACAGCAGTCTATACAAACCACAACAGTCTATACAAACCATGGCAGTCTATACAAACCACAACAGTCTATACAAACCACAGCAGTCTATACAAACCACACAAGTCTATACAAACCACACAAGTCTATACAAACCACACAAGTCTATACAAACCACAAGAGCGCATACAACACTGACAGTACAACACAATTATTTGTTTGTTCACACTATTGTCGTACAGAAGTGCAGAAGCAGACGCAGAATCGAGGAGGAAGAACCACCTGAGGAGTCGCTCAGTCCTGGACTTAGTTTGGATAAGTTTCTCTCTTCTGATGGTGAGTATTACTGTCTCCACCTGTCAATCATTCACTCATTCCTGCATGTGTCTTACTGTGTGTGTATCTGTGTTTGTGTGTGTGTTTGTGTGTGTGTTTGTGTGTGTGTGTGTGTGTGTGTGTGTGTGTGTGTGTGTGTGTGTGTGTGTGTGTGTGTGTGTGTGTGTGTGTGTGTGTGTGTGTGTGTGTGTGTGTTTCTGTGTTTATCTGTGTATTTGAGTGTGTGTGTGTGTGTGTGTGTTTGTCTTTTTATCTGTGTGTGTGTGTGTATATGTGTGTGTGTGTGTGTTTCTGTGTTTGTGTGTGTGTGTTTGTATCTGTGTCTGTGTATATGTGTGTCTTTGAGTGTGTGTGTGTGTCTTTGTATCTGTGTGTGTGTGTGTGTGTTTCTGGGTTTCTGTGTTTATCTGTGTTTGTGTGTGTGTGTGTGTGTGTTTCTGTGTTTATCTGTGTTTGTGTGTGTGTGTTTGTATCTGTGTCTGTGTATATGTGTGTCTTTGAGTGTGTGTGTGTGTCTTTGTATCTGTATGTGTGTGTGTTTCTGGGTTTCTGTGTTTATCTGTGTTTGTGTGTGTGTGTTTGTATCTTTGTGTGTGTATATGTGTGTCTTTGAGTGTGTGTGTGTGTGTGTGTGTGTGTGTGTGTGTGTGTGTGTGTGTGTTTCTGTGTTTATCTGTGTATTTGAGTGTGTGTGTGTGTGTTTGTCTTTTTATCTGTGTGTGTGTGTGTATATGTGTTTGTGTGTGTGTTTCTGTGTTTGTGTGTGTGTGTTTGTATCTGTGTCTGTGTATATGTGTGTCTTTGAGTGTGTGTGTGTGTCTTTGTATCTGTGTGTGTGTGTTTCTGGGTTTCTGTGTTTATCTGTGTTTGTGTGTGTGTGTGTGTGTTTCTGTGTTTATCTGTGTTTGTGTGTGTGTGTTTGTATCTGTGTCTGTGTATATGTGTGTCTTTGAGTGTGTGTGTGTGTCTTTGTATCTGTGTGTGTGTGTGTTTCTGGGTTTCTGTGTTTATCTGTGTTTGTGTGTGTGTGTTTGTATCTTTGTGTGTGTATATGTGTGTCTTTGAGTGTGTGTGTGTGTGTCTTTGTATCTGTGTGTGTGTGTTTCTGGGTTTATCTGTGTGTGTGTATATGTGTGTCTTTGAGTGTGTGTGTGTGTGTGTCTTTGTATGTTTCTGTTTGTGTGTGTTTGTGTGTGTGTGTGTTTGTATCTGTGTGTGTGTTTGTGTATCTGTGTTTATGTGTGTGTTTTTATCTGTGTGTGTGTATATGTGTGAGTGTATGTCTTTGTATCTGTGTGTGTGTGTTTGTTTTTCTGTGTGTATCTGTGTTTGTGTGTGTGTGTGTTTGTATCTGTATGTGTGTATATATGTGTGTGTGTGTGTGTGTGTGTCTTTGTGTGTTTCTGTGTGTATCTGGGTTTGTGTGTTTGTATCTCTGTTTATATGTCTGTATTTAAGTGTGCGTTTGAGTGTGTGTTTGTTTCTGTGTGTGTGTGTTTGTATATGTGCGTGTGTGTTTGTTTCTGTGTGTATCTGTGTTTGTGTGTGTGTGTGTTTGTATCTTTGTATGTGTATATGTGTGCCATTGATTGTGTGAGGTGTTTGTATCTGTGTGTGTGTATATGTGTGTCTTTGAGTGAATGTGTTTTAGTATCTGTGTGTGTGTATATGTGTGTTTTTGAGTGTGTGTGTGTGTTTGTATCTGTTTGTGTTTGTTTCTGTGTGTATCTGTGTTTGTGTGTGTGTGTTTGTATCTGTGTGTGTATATGTGTGTCATTGAGTGTGTGTGTGTTTGTATCTGTGTGTGTGTGTTTGTCTTTGTATCTGTGTGTGTGTGTATATGTGTGTCTTTGAGTGTATGTGTGTTAGTATCTGTGTGTGTATATGTGTGTTTTTGAGTGTGTGTGTGTGTTTGTATCTGTTTGTGTTTGTTTCTGTGTGTATAAGTGTGTTTGTGCATGTATGTTTCTGTGTGTGTGTGTGTGTGTGTGTGTGTGTGTGTGTGTGTGTGTGTGTGTGTGTGTGTGGGGGTGTGTGTGTGCGTGTGCATGTATGTGTGTGTGGGGTGTGTGTGTGTGTGTGTGTGTGTGTTTGTATCTGTGTGTGTGTTTGTCTTTGTATCTGTGTGTATGTGTATATGTGTGTTTGTCATGTTTGTGGTTGGGCAGGTTAATGTGTTCTTGTGTTTTTGCAGGTGTGTGTTTGTGTATTCTTGTGTTTCTGCATGTGTGTAAAAGTTTATGTGTTCATGTGGTTGTGCACGTCTGTGCAGGTTAATGTGTTTGTGCATGTGTGTGCATGTTGATGTGTTTTTGTGTTTGTGCATGTGTGTGCATGTTGATGTGTTCTTGTGTTTGTGCATGTGTGTGCATGTTGATGTGTTCTTGTGTTTGTGCATGTGTGTGCATGTTGATGTGTTCTTGTGTTTGTGCATGTGTGTGCATGTTGATGTGTTCTTGTGTTTGTGCATTCTTGTGTTTTCTTGTGTTTGTGCGTGTGTGTGTGGGGGTTAATGTGTTCTTGTGTTTGTGCAGGCTTGGTGTATTCTTGTGTATGTGCATGTGTGTAAGGTTGCAGGTTTATGTGTTCAAGTGTATGTGCATGTGTGTGCAGGTTAATGTGTCATCTTGTGCTTCTGAATTCTTCTGTATTCTTGTGTATGTGCATGTGTATGTGTGTGCGGCTTAATGTGTTCTTGTGTTTGTGCGGGTGTGTGCGTTCTTGTGTATGTGCATATGTGTGCGGGTTAATGTGTCATCTTGTGCTTCTGAATTCTTGTGTATTCTTGTGTATGTGCATGCGTGTGCGGGTTAATGTGTTCTTGTGTTTGTGCGGGTGTGTGCGTTCTTGTGTATGTGCATGTGTGTGCAGGTTAATGTGTCATCTTGTGCTTCTGAATTCTTGTGTATTCTTGTGTATGTGCATGCGTGTGCGGGTTAATGTGTTCTTATGTTTGTAGCGGTTTGTGTTCAGGTGTGTTTTTTTCTCGTGTGTACTGTACGGGTGTGCTGCTTGTGAACGTGTGTGTTCTTGTGTGTGTGTGTAGGTTAGTGCGTGGGCGTGTCGGCTTTTTGTGTACTGTTGTGGTGCGTTCTTGTGTTTGTGCATGTACGTCTGTGCAGGTTTGTGCGAGCGTGCGTGGAGGCATGTGTGTGTGTCAGTATGTGAGAGTGATGGAAGGAGTGACAGGTTCAATTCAAGCCATCAATAACTTTCACTTCCTCCTCTTCACTCTCGATCAAGTGGAACCTTATCCGAAGTTGGAATGTGGATCCACGGTCCTTCCTCCTCCTCCTGAAGTTGGATCCAGGTTCCTTGAGACAGAACAATGGATGTACAAAGCTTTTCAGCAACCTGGTTATGTGCCACTATGTCTTGGTTCCTTCCTGGACGACTCAAGTAAGACATTTGTAAATGAAGTAACGCATTTGTAAATTAAGTGAGTAGCCATTTGAAAATCAAGTAAAGCATTTGTAAATTACGGAAAACATTTGTAGATCAAGTAAGACATTTGTAAATCAAGTAAGACATTTGTAGATCAAGTAAGACATTTGTAGATCAAGTAAGACATTTGTAAATCAAGTAAGACATTTGTAAATCAAGTAAGACATTTGTAGATCAAGTAAGACATTTGTAAATCAAGTAAGACATTTGTAGATCAAGTAAGACATTTGTAAATCTAGTTACACATTTATAAATTAAGTAACACATTTGTAAATCTAGTTACACATTTATAAATCAAGTAACACATTTGTAAATCTAGTTACACATTTATAAATCAAGTAACACATTTGTAAATCAAGTAACACATTTGTAAATCTAGTTACACATTTATAAATCAACTAACACATTTGTAAATCAAGTAACACATTTGTAAATCTAGTTACACATTTATAAATCAACTCACACATTTGTAGTTCTAGTTACACATTTGTAAATCAACTAACCCATTTGCAAATCAACTAACACAATTGTTGATCAAGTAACACATTTGTAAATCAAGTAACACATTTATAGATCAAGTAAGATATTTATAAATCTAGTAACACATTTGTAAATCAAGTCATCAATAACTTTGACTTCTTCCTCGTGACTCTTTGAACAACATTGAATGTTTATTTCATCTGACAAATGGAAACTCCTGATATTCTTTTCAAACATCTTACAGGGAGAATGTCAGGTCTTCATCCTCCTCCTCCTCTTCCTCCTCCTCCTCCTCAATCTCTTCCTCCTCAATCTCTTCCTCCTCAATCTCTTCCTCCTCAATCTCTTCCTCCTCAATCTCTTCCTCCTCAATCTCTTCCTCAATCTCTTCCTCCTCCTCCTCCTCAATCTCTTCCTCCTCAATCTCTTCCTCCTCAATCTCTTCCTCCTCAATCTCTTCCTCCTCAATCTCTTCCTCCTCAATCTCTTCCTCAATCTCTTCCTCCTCCTCCTCCTCAATCTCTTCCTTCTCAATCTCTTCCTCCTCAATCTCTTCCTCAATCTCTTCCTCCTCCTCCTCCTCCTCAATCTCTTCCTCCTCAATCTCTTCCTCAATCTCTTCCTCCTCCTCCTCGTCCATCCAAAGCTCCAGAGCCCTCCAATCCATGGATGCACAAAGCTGTTCCGCAATCTGGTTGGGTGAAACCAAGTACTGATTCCTTCCTGGAAAAAACATGTAAGACATTTGTAAATGAAGTAACACATTTGTAAATTAAGTAACACATATGTAGATCTAGTTACACATTTGTAAATCAAGTAACACATTTGTAGATCTAGTAAAACATTTGTAAATCCAATAACACAATTGTAAATCAAGTAACACATTTGTTAATCAAGTAAGACATTTGTAAATCTAGTTACACATTTGTAAATCAACTAACACATTTGTAGATCTAGTTACACATTTGTAAATCAAGTAACACATTTTTAAATCAAGTAACACATTTGTAAATCAACTAACACATTTGTAAATCAAGTAAGACATTTGTAAATTAAGTAACACATTTGTAAATCAAGTAACACATTTGTAGATCCAGTTACACATTTGTAAATCAAGTAACACATTTGTAGATCTAGTTATACATTTGTAAATCAACTAACACATTTGAAGATCTAGTTACACATTTGTAAATCAACTAACACATTTGTAGATCGAGTTACACATTTGTAAATCAAGTAACACATTTGTAAATCAAGTAACACAATTGTTAATCTATTAACACAATTGTTAATCAAGTAACACATTTGTAAATCAACTTACACATTTGTAAATGAAGTAACACATTTGTAAATCAAGTAACACATTTGTAAATCAAGTTACACATTTGTAAATCAAGTAAAGCATATGTAAATCAAGTCATCGATAACTTTAACTTCTTCCTCGTGATTCTTTGAACAACATTGAATGTTTATTTCATCTGACAAATGGAAACTCCTGATATACTTTTCAAACATCTTACAGGGGGAATGTCTCGTGCACCTACAGCTCTTCCTTCTGGTCCAGTGAAGTCCATGGGTGTCATGTTTGGAGATCCAGAGGTTCAACCAATGATGCAACACTCTTTTGGGGGATTTGGTTTTCAGGTGAGATCATGTAGAGTCTCAGAGAACGTACAATCCTGGACGCAACAAGAGAAAAGAAATGAAATGAAAAGAAAAGACTATGAGGAATATTTGAATACATATTTATGAAAACATAACAAAAAGTTTGAATCTTTTTTCTTTTTTTTAAAATTAAATTTGAAAATTTAATTTATTTTCTGATTATGTGTAGACCAGCAGAGGCGACCTAGGTTTAGAAACATCAACCTTTGGTGAGTAGATGTTTTTATCTTCGTCATTCACGTCTGTTCAATCTTATCTTCTTATCAAGTGAAATTATTTGTTAATGAAGTAACACATTTGTAGATTAAGTAACGTATTTGTTAATCAAGGAACTCATTTGTAGATCAAGTAAGACATTTGTAAACCAAGTGAGACATTTTCAAATAAAGTGAGATAGTTGTTAATCAAGAAACACATTTGTAAAAATCAAGTTACACATTTGTAAAAATCAAGTAACACATTTGTAAAAATCAAGTAACACATTTGTAAATCAAGTAACACATTTTTAAATCAAGTAAAACAGTTGTAAATCAATTAAGACATTTGTAAATCAAGTAAGACAGTTGTAAAACAAGTAAGACATTTGTAAATCAAGTAAGACAGTTGTAAAACAAGTAACACATTTGTAAATCAAGTAACACATTTTTAAATCAAGTTACACATTTGTAAATCAATTTACACATTTGTAAATCAAGTAACACATTTGTAAATCAAGTTACACATTTGTAAATCAAGTTACACATTTGTAAATCAAGTTACACATTTGTAAATCAAGTTACACATTTGTAAATCAAGTTACACATTTGTAAATCAAGTTACACATTTGTAAATCAAGTCATCGATAACTTTAACTTCTTCCTCGTGACTCTTTGAACAACATTGAATGTATATTTTATCTGACAAATGGAAACTCCTGATATACTTTTCAAACATCTTACAGGGGGAATGTCTCGTGCACCTACAGCTCTTCCTTCTGGTCCAGTGAAGTCCATGGGTGTCATGTTTGGAGATCCAGAGGTTCAACCAATGATGCAACACTCTTTTGGGGGATTTGGTTTTCAGGTGAGATCATGTAGAGTCTCAGAGAACGTACAATCCTGGACGCAACAAGAGAAAAGAAATGAAATGAAAAGAAAAGACTATGAGGAATATTTGAATACATATTTATGAAAAAATAACAAAAAGTTTGAATCTTTTTTCTTTTTTTTTAAATTAAATTTGAAAATGTAATTTATTTTCTGATTATGTTTAGACCAGCAGAGGCGACCTAGGTTTAGAAACATCAACCTTTGGTGAGTAGATGTTTTTATCTTCGTCATTCACGTCTGTTCAATCTTATCTTCTTATCAAGTGAAATTATTTGTTAATGAAGTAACACATTTGTAAATTAAGTAACGTATTTGTTAATCAAGTAACTCATTTGTAGATCAAGTAAGACATTTGTAAACCAAGTGAGACATTTTCAAATAAAGTGAGACAGTTGTTAATCCAGAAACACAATTATTAATGAAGTAACACATTTTCAGATCTAGTAACACATTTGTGACTCAATTAAGACTGTTGTAAATCAAGTAGCAATACATTTGTTTATTTAGCAATACATTTGTAAATCAAGTAACACATTTGTAGATCTCGTAACACGTTTTTATATAAAGTAACACATTTGTAAAAATCATGTAACACATTTGTAAATCAAGTAACACATTTGTAGATCTAGTTAAACATGTGTAAATCCAATAACACAATTGTAAATCAAGTAACACACTTGTATATCAAATAACACATTTGTAAATCAAGTTATATTAGTTGTTAATGAAGTAACACATCTGTAAATCAATTCAATTATTTGTAAATCAAGTAGTAACACACTTGTTAATCAAGTAACACAATTGTTAATCAAGTAACACAATTGTTAATCAAGTAAGACATTTGTAAATCAAGTAACACATTTGTAAATCAAGTAAGACATTTGTGAATCAAGTAAGACAGTAGTTAATCAAGTTACACCTATTTTAATCTAGTTACACATTTGTTAATCAAGTAACACATTTATAAATAAAGTAAGAAAGTTGTAAAACAAGTTAGACATTTGTAAATCAAGTAACACATTTGTAGATCTAGTTACACATTTGTAAATCAACTAACACATTTGTAGATCTAGTTACACATTTGTAAATCAACTAACACATTTGTAGATCTAGTTACACATTTGTAAATCAAGTAACACATTTGTAGATCTAGTAAAACATTTGTAAATCCAATAACACAATTGTAAATCAAGTAACACATTTGTTAATCGAGTAACACATTTGTAAATCTAGTTACACATTTGTAAATCAACTAACACATTTGTAGATCTAGTTACACATTTGTCTATCAAGTAACACATTTGTAAATCAAGTAAGACATTTGTAAATCAAGTAACACATTTGTAAATCAAGTAAGACATTTGTAAATTAAGTAACACATTTGTAAATCAAGTAACACATTTGTAGATCTAGTTACACATTTGTAAATCAAGTAACACATTTGTAGATCTAGTTATACATTTGTAAATCAACTAACACATTTGAAGATCTAGTTACACATTTGTAGATCGAGTTACACATTTGTAGATCGAGTTACACATTTGTAAATCAAGTAACACATTTGTAAATCAAGTAACACAATTGTTAATCTATTAACACAATTGTTAATCAAGTAACACATTTGTAAATCAACTTACACATTTGTAAATGAAGTAACACATTTGTAAATCAAGTAACACATTTGTAAATCAAGTTACACATTTGTAAATCAAGTAAAGCATATGTAAATCAAGTCATCGATAACTTTAACTTCTTCTTCGTGATTCTTTGAACAACATTGAATGTTTATTTCATCTGACAAATGGAAACTCCTGATATACTTTTCAAACATCTTACAGGGGGAATGTCTCGTGCACCTACAGCTCTTCCTTCTGGTCCAGTGAAGTCCATGGGTGTCATGTTTGGAGATCCAGAGGTTCAACCAATGATGCAACACTCTTTTGGGGGATTTGGTTTTCAGGTGAGATCATGTAGAGTCTCAGAGAACGTACAATCCTGGACGCAACAAGAGAAAAGAAATGAAATGAAAAGAAAAGACTATGAGGAATATTTGAATACATATTTATGAAAACATAACAAAAAGTTTGAATCTTTTTTCTTTTTTTTTAAATTAAATTTGAAAATGTAATTTATTTTCTGATTATGTGTAGACCAGCAGAGGCGACCTAGGTTTAGAAACATCAACCTTTGGTGAGTAGATGTTTTTATCTTCGTCATTCACGTCTGTTCAATCTTATCTTCTTATCAAGTGAAATTATTTGTTAATGAAGTAACACATTTGTAAATTAAGTAACGTATTTGTTAATCAAGGAACTCATTTGTAGATCAAGTAAGACATTTGTAAACCAAGTGAGACATTTTCAAATAAAGTGAGACAGTTGTTAATCCAGAAACACAATTATTAATGAAGTAACACATTTGCAGATCTAGTAACACATTTGTGACTCAATTAAGACTGTTGTAAATCAAGTAGCAATACATTTGTTTATTTAGCAATACATTTGTAAATCAAGTAACACGTTTTTATATAAAGTAACACATTTGTAAAAATCATGTAACACATTTGTAAATCAAGTAACACATTTGTAGATCTAGTTAAACATGTGTAAATCCAATAACACAATTGTAAATCAAGTAACACACTTGTATATCAAATAACACATTTGTAAATCAAGTTATATTAGTTGTTAATGAAGTAACACATCTGTAAATCAATTCAATTATTTGTAAATCAAGTAGTAACACACTTGTTAATCAAGTAACACAATTGTTAATCAAGTAACACAATTGTTAATCAAGTAAGACATTTGTAAATCAAGTAACACATTTGTAAATCAAGTAAGACATTTGTGAATCAAGTAAGACAGTAGTTAATCAAGTTACACCTATTTTAATCTAGTTACACATTTGTTAATCAAGTAACACATTTATAAATAAAGTAAGAAAGTTGTAAAACAAGTTAGACATTTGTAAATCAAGTAAGACATTTGTAAATCAAGTAAGACATTTGTAAATCAAGTAACACATTTGTAAATCAAGTAAGACATTTGTAAATCAAGTAACACATTTGTAAATCAAGTTACACATTTGTAAATCAAGTTACACATTTGTAAATCAAGTTACATATTTGTAAATCAAGTTACACATTTGTAAATCAAGTAAAGCATATGTAAATCAAGTCATCGATAACTTTAACTTCTTCCTCGTGATTCTTTGAACAACATTGAATGTTTATTTCATCTGACAAATGGAAACTCCTGATATACTTTTCAAACATCTTACAGGGGGAATGTCTCGTGCACCTACAGCTCTTCCTTCTGGTCCAGTGAAGTCCATGGGTGTCATGTTTGGAGATCCAGAGGTTCAACCAATGATGCAACACTCTTTTGGGGGATTTGGTTTTCAGGTGAGATCATGTAGAGTCTCAGAGAACGTACAATCCTGGACGCAACAAGAGAAAAGAAATGAAATGAAAAGAAAAGACTATGAGGAATATTTGAATACATATTTATGAAAACATAACAAAAAGTTTGAATCTTTTTTCTTTTTTTTAAAATTAAATTTGAAAATTTAATTTATTTTCTGATTATGTGTAGACCAGCAGAGGCGACCTAGGTTTAGAAACATCAACCTTTGGTGAGTAGATGTTTTTATCTTCGTCATTCACGTCTGTTCAATCTTATCTTCTTATCAAGTGAAATTATTTGTTAATGAAGTAACACATTTGTAAATTAAGTAACGTATTTGTTAATCAAGGAACTCATTTGTAGATCAAGTAAGACATTTGTAAACCAAGTGAGACATTTTCAAATAAAGTGAGACAGTTGTTAATCAAGAAACACATTTGTAAAAATCAAGTAACACATTTGTAAAAATCAAGTAAGACATTTGTAAATCAAGTAACACATTTTTAAATCAAGTAAAACAGTTGTAAATCAATTAAGACATTTGTAAATCAAGTAAGACAGTTGTAAAACAAGTAAGACATTTGTAAATCAAGTAAGACAGTTGTAAATCAAGTAAGACAGTTGTAAATCAAGTAAGACAGTTGTAAAACAAGTAACACATTTGTAAATCAAGTAACACATTTTTAAATGAAGTTACACATTTGTAAATCAATTTACACATTTGTAAATCAAGTAACACATTTGTAAATCAAGTTACACATTTGTAAATCAAGTTACACATTTGTAAATCAAGTTACACATTTGTAAATCAAGTTACACATTTGTAAATCAAGTTACACATTTGTAAATCAAGTCATCGATAACTTTAACTTCTTCCTCGTGACTCTTTGAACAACATTGAATGTATATTTTATCTGACAAATGGAAACTCCTGATATACTTTTCAAACATCTTACAGGGGGAATGTCTCGTGCACCTACAGCTTTTACTCCTCATATGCTCCAGGCTGAAGATGTGGAAGATGTGGAGAACATTATGACCATAACTAATGATTGCCTTGATGAACTGAATGAGAGTGACAGCGTTGTGTCCTTTGGTTCCAGCTGTACAGGGTAAGTTCTGAACATGTGACCTTCTCTTATCTTAACTTATTTTATCCTCGCTGGTGTTGTTTTTCTCCAGCGAACCACAGTCCGGGCCTGATGACCCGGATCTAAGATGGACCGAGATCTTCCAGCTCCAACGTCCGGTCAGATTTTTTTTACTCCTTTGACCTCGTTTGTCTTTTTTTCTAGATCATCTGTTCTTAAGGAATACAAAACTCTTCTTCCAAAAATGTTCAAGTTCTTGAAGTTGATCATCTTTTGATTACATTCTGTCAGTTTTATTTTCCGACTCAGTTTTGACAAACTTTAATATTGCAAAATATTTTAGGGCAAATTTCTGATCATTGGAACAAACATTGACTTGCTCTTTTAGTATTAATTTGGGGGTCATTTTTTCCACACATAACAAACATTGACTTGAACATTTGTTCTGTCAGTATTATTTGGGGTTTAATGTCATCAATAAGGTCTTCTGTCAGTATTATTTTGGGGCTAAATATCATCAATAAGTTGTTCTGTCAGTATTATTTGGGGGCTAAATGTCATCAATAAGTTGTTCTGTCAGTATTATTTGGGGGATAAATGTCATTAATAAGTTGTTCTGTCAGTATTATTTGGGGGATAAATGTCATTAATAAGTTGTTCTGTCGGTATTATTTGGGGGCTAAATGTTATCAATAAGTTGTTCTGTCAGTATTATTTGGGGGATAAATGTCATCAAAAAGTTGATCTGTCAGTATTATTTGGGGTTTAATGTCATTAATAAGTTGTTCTGTCAGTATAATTTGGGGGCTAAATGTCATTAATAAGTTGTTCTGTCAGTATTATTTGGGGGCTGAATGTCATTAATAAGTTGTTCTGTCAGTAATATTTGGGGGATAAATGTCATTAATAAGTTGTTCTGTCAGTATTATTTGAGGGCTAAATGTTATCAATAAGTTGTTCTGTCAGTATTATTTGGGGGATAAATGTCATCAAAAAGTTGATCTGTCAGTATTATTTTAGGGCTTAATGTCATCAATAAATTGTTCTGTCAGTATTATTTGGGGTTTAATGTCATTAATAAGTTGTTCTGTCAGTATTGTTTGGGGGCTAAATGTCATCAATAATAGTCAGTCTTGTTCATCGTGTTAAACGTTGCAGGAGGGATTCTGGGAGTTGACCCCCGACCTGGGAACCCTCATCACCATGAACGTCTCCGTCCTGGCCGACGACTTCCTCACCAGCAAAGGCATCTGTTCTCTGGGTGAGTCGCCCGCAGTCGAGTCGCTCGCCCGAGTCTCGCTTCAACCTCCCTCCCTCCCCCCCCCTCACACACCTGTGCAGGTGCGACGGCTCACCTGGACATCCTGAGGCTGCTGGCCACGCTCCTGGTCCTGCAGCTGCTGCGGGTGAAGAGCGTGGATCTGGGTCGGTTCCTGCGCTCCCTCTTCCACCTGAGCGAGTCGGAGGAGCAGCACGGGTGAGACCCGGCGCCCCCTTGTGTTCGTGAGGTGAAGCTCCCAGTCTTTAACGGTTGCCCCCCCCTCCCCAGGTCGGAGCACTGGGATCAGCTGAGCAGAGCCGTGGTCTGGGTCCGCTGGGCCGACCGTCAGTACCCCTGCATCTGCAGCCGCCTGGAGCTGGGCCTGAGCTGGGAGTCGACGACCCGTCAGCTTCTGGGCTTCGACCCGGTCCCGCCTCACTCGCCGCTCCGGGGTCTGGACCTGAGGAGCCCGGGCAAGTTATTCTGGGAGGAGAGTCCGGTATGATGGGATGTCGACGTTTACTGAAGGTTTCATTCTTTAACGATCGTTATTTTCATAATTACTTTATCGATCGTCGTTCAGCACTTTTGACTCGTTTAAGATTTTTAATGAAGATTCTTTAAGTGAAAGAAAAATTTACATTGTTTTCAAGAAAAGCGACGGAAGACGTTTATTTTTGGGATTCTTTCGGGTTTTCTGTGGAAGTAGATTTGATTTTTTTTTTTATTGTTCAATCAAAAACATTTGCTTCCAAAATAAAAAAAGACGCTTGTATTTTTTTTCTTTTTTTCAATAAATGTGTTCAATATAAAACAAATTTGCATCAACAAATCAAAATCGCTTAATCGATGTTTTCATTATAGAAAATTTGCTTTTAATCAAAACATTTGTTTTAATCAATGTTTTCAATATATTTTTAAAAAATTGCTTCAATAAATGGTTTAAATACAGAAATGTTGCTTTTAATCAAAAAATGTATTCGATAAAACAATTATTTTAAATCCCCAAAAAGTTGTTTTTATAATGTTTTTAATATATTAAAAAAGTTGCATCAATAAGAAATATTTTCAATCCAAAAGAATTGCTTCAATAAATGTTTTTCAATAAAGAAAAGTTGCTTTTAATCAAAAATCGTCTTCAATAAAACAATTATTTTTAACCCAATAAAATTTTGCTTACAAAAAAAGTTGCTTAAATAAAGCTTTAAATACAGAAAAAACGTTTCTTTAATCAAAAAGATTTCATCAATAAAACATATTTTCAATAAATAGCTTCAATCAATGTTTTCAATAAAGAAAAGTTGCTTTTATTCCAAAATAATATTCAATAAAACAATTGTTTTAAATCCATAAAAATGTGTTTTAATAAATGTTTTCAAAATTAAAAATTTGCATCAATAAAAAAAAAAATTCAATTAAAAAAATTGCTTCATCAATGTTTTCAATATAGAAAAGTTTCTTTTAATCAAAGGTTTTCTTCAATAAAACAATTATTTTAAATCCATAAAAAATTGCTTAAATAAATTTTCAATTTAAAAAACGTTGCTTTAATCAAAAAAAAGTTGCATCAATGAAAATATATTTTTTTATATAAAAAAAATTGCTTCAATGCATTGTTTCAATAAACAGTAAATAAAAGTGGTTCAATCAAGATGAAAATAACTATTTTTACTTCAAACAAAGTTTCTTAAATTAAAATAAAATTTTCATTAAAATAAAAAAAGTTAAATTAAACAAGAACTTTTTGTTAAATGCAACTATTTTTGAGTGAAAATATGTTTTTTGATTGAAGTAACTTTTTTTGTTGACATTTTTGAAGATTTTTGTGATTGAAAATGTTTTTTTATTGAGGAAACAAATATTCTTACATTTGATTAAAGAACTTTTTATTTTTATTGAAAAAAATATTGTTTTTTAGTTGAAACAACTTTTTTATGTTTAATTTTATTTTTTGTTGAATAATAAAGAAACAAATCTACGTCAGAATTTGTTCATGTTGTTGATTTTTGAGAAAATGATTCCAGACGTTCTTTGTGCTCAAATAATCTGGAAGAAAAGAAAAAATGTCAAAAATCTTCACATAATCGTCACAAGGTTTTTGAATAAGAGTCGATTCGTTCTGGATCAAATCTGTGTGTGTGTGTGTGTGTGTGTGTGTGTGTGTGTGTGTGTGTGTGGGGGTGTGTGTGTGTGTGTGTGTGTATATATATTCCTTTGACTATATATATATATATGTTTATATATATATATAGTCAAAGGAAGTGTTTCTTGTGTTTCTGCTAAAGTGAAGAATCACATGTTTGTTTGTTGGATTTATGTTCATGTGTCGTTCGACAAACACACAAATGGATGTTGTTGAGTCACAAAACGAGTGTGTCTGTGTGTGTGCGCGTTTGTGTGTCTGTGCATGTGTTTGTGTTCCCGTTTTTGTCTGTCTGTGTGCGTTTGTGCCCGAGTGGTTTGTGTGTCTGTGTGGCCTTTTTTGTGTGTCTGTGTCTCTGTGCATGTTTTTGTCTGTGTAAGTGTGTGCGTGAGTGGTTTGTGTGTCTGTGCGTGTGTGTGCATTTCTGTGTCATTCTGTAGGTGTGTGATGCACATCTTTGTGTGTGATTATATATATATTGTATAAGTGTTTGTGCGTTTGTTTTGTGTTGAATGTACAATAAATATACAATATATATACAGGTACATATGTATATGCTTGTGTGTGTGTTATACAGTATATATAGGTGTGTGTGTTTGTGTTTGTGTAATAAATTACACAATTATTTGACATTGAGTTTTATATTTGAATTTCATAATTAAAAAAAGACATTCACTAGAATAAATATTTTTTTATTGTGTGTGTGTGTGTGTGTGTGTGTGTGTGTGTGGGGGTGTGTGTGTGTGTGTGTGTGTGTGTGTGTGTGTGTGTGTGTGTGTCCATGAAATGTGATCCTCCTGGTGTGTAATGTCGAGTCAATAGAACGAAGTCACAGTCGACGAGCACGGGTGTGTTGATGGTCATGTGACCTGCGTCCCAGCATGCATCTTGTTGTTATGCTAACGTTGATCCCAGAACTGCTGACAGGCCTGAGTAATCGAACCAGAGCCAGAATCTTCTGGATCGTGTCTAATGATCTGTGTTTACTAGAGATGTTTAATTTACGGATTAACAACCAGTCGGTCGACTACGTTCAGACGGAGACTTAACTAGCAGCAGGTTAGCGAGAGAAAATCGCTTCAGTGATATTTTTAAGATGTCGGAACAAAACAACAACTTTAGACTCAAAGAACTTCATAGTGTTTAGTAATTAAAACAATAATGTTTTGCATTAGCATTAGCTACAGTCTTTATTACAGATTAGCAAAAGTGCTGGTTTAGCATAAGCATTAGCTACAGTCTTTATTAGAGATTAGCAACAGCGCTGGTTTAGCATTAGCTACAATCTTTATTAGAGATTTAGAACAGCGCTGGTTTAGCATGAGCTTCAGTCTTAATAAGAGTTTAGCATTAGCTATAGTCTTTATTAGAGATTTGCAACAGCGCTGGTTTAGCATAAGCATTAGCTACAGTCTTTATTACAGATTAGCAAAAGTGCTGGTTTAGCATAAGCATTAGCTACAGTCTTTATTAGAGATTAGCAACAGTGCTGGTTTAGCATTAGCTACAATCTTTATTAGAGATTTAGAACAGCACTGTTTTAGCATTAGCTTGAGTCTTAATAAGAGTTTAGCATTAGCTATAGGCTTTATTAGAGATTTGCAACAGCACTGGTTTACCATTAGCTATAGTCTTTATTAGAGATTAGCAACAGTGCTGGTTTAGCATTAGCATTAGCTATAGTCGTTATAATATATGCAACAGCACTGGTTTAGCATTAGCTACAGTCTTTATAAGAGTTTAGCATTAGCTACAGTCTTTATAAAAGTTTAGCATTATCTATGCTCTTTATAATATATGCAACAGCACTGGTTTAGCATTAGCTACAGTCTTTATAAGAGTTTAGCATTAGCTACAGTCTTTATAAGAGTTTAGCATTAGCTATGGTCTTTATAATATATGCAACAGCACTGGTTTGGCATTAGCTACAGTCTTTATAAGAGTTTAGCATTAGCTACAGTCTTTATAAGAGTTTAGCATTAGCTATGGTCTTTATAATATATGCAACAGTGCTGGTTTAGCATTAGCTTTAGCCTTTATTAGATAATAGCAACAGTGCTGGTTTAGCATTAGCATTGGCTATAGTCTTTATAATATATGCAACAGCATTGGTTTAGCATTAGCATTAGCTAAAAGCTTGGAATGATTAGCATCTTGCTATTAGCATCACTTAGTAACTGAAAATCTGTTCATATTTATTTTTTCTGAAAAGATAAACACTCACAAAATACTTAAAATAAAGAGTACGATTAATAAAAATGTTATTTAAAAAGTTGACTCAAAATTCTTTGAAATACTTTGGTTGATTAAATCAAATGTATATTTTATATTTTATGTTAAATTATTTAGTAGAACATAACATTTTCTGAACAACATTTATTTATTTTTATCAAAAATAATAATTAAAGATAATGTGAATAATAATAACTTAAGTATAAAAAATGATGAGATATTTAAAAGGTTCTGATGTTTGGTCACAAAAACAAATGGTAGAAGGTTTTTAAAGAGATTCTCCTAGAAAGTCCTAAAATTAACTTTTTCCCCTTTTTTTTAAGTATCTTTTGTTCTTTCTTTCTTTCTTTCTTGTTCTTTTTGATTTGTTCGCACACGTCATGATATCGACATTTATTTTCCATGAAAAAGTTTTTAAAGGCATTATTTTTGAAACTATCAAAAACTATCAATTTTGTTCTGCATTTATTTATTTTATTCATTACTCGTCTTAATATTTGACAAAAGGTTTCTTTATTAGGATTATTTTCCTTCGCTTTCGTCATTTTTGTGACTATTTATTGAAGTGAATATTAAAAAAAGATCATGTTTTTTCCGTAAAGTTTATATAAAACACCATAATATCATCATTTGATCATGATTTCATATTTTTCATCCCTTATTTTTGCCTGATGACGAACAAAAACTGAATAAAATCAAACTTCCCACTGATTTTTAACCTTTTTTTTTTTTCAAACAAAGTTTTTGTGTCAATCTGAGATTAAACATCTAAAAAAAACACAACAATAACAAGAATAAATGTTTGTTTTTTTGTCTCTTAAAAGTTAATTTTTCAAGTCATCAAAAGGAGAAACGTTGCGACAACAACACCTGAAGAAGAGCAAAAAGCAGGAGACAAAGGTCCCTCGTGATGTTTCCAGTAACATCTCAAGATCTCCAGTGTCCCTCGACGACCCCGGGGTCTCACGAAAGAAGGCGTCGCCGCCGCGAAATCCCCATTTTCTCCGGCAGGTCACGATGGAAGCGTCTGATCGGGTTCGACCTCCTGGATAAAACCCCGCCGCCCCTCGGACCTCAGACCAGAGTCTCTCCCGGGAACCATGAAGACGACTCTCCTGGCGCTCTCGGCCCTGCTGGCCCTCACCTGGGGCCCCGGATCTTCCCTCCCCGTCACCCCGTACCACGCCTTCTGCAGCACCATGTGGTGAGGAACACTTTTTTCCTTCTTCCTCCTTCGGTCTCCGTCTGACCTTCAACCTTCTGGTCTCCAGGCTCTTCACGGAACCGTGCCTGGAGGTCGGGTCCAAGCTGGTGCAGCAGCTCCTGGTCCTGAACCCGGACGAGGGGTGTCCTGAGTGCGGGTACCACGTGAGTCCGATCGCTTGATCCACGAGTACATGAGATGTTGATTCTTCTTCTTCTTCTTCTTCTTCTTCTGGTCCAGCTGGTGTCGGCGACGCCGTCCACCATCAGCGGCAACCACAGCTCGGCGCAGCAGGCGGAGAACATCACGTTCACGCTGAGCGACACCATCACCACCACCGGCTGCCGCGTCTCCGTGAGTCCAGTATATTTTTATTATTATTATTATTATTATTATTATTTAATTGAATATATTTTTATTGAATTGTTTTTGAAAAATGTAGAAGATTTTTACTACTTTTTTTTTATATATATATATATATATTTTTTTTTATATCACTGATCTGATCCAGCCTTACACCCCAGCTCGGGCTCTGAGGTCTGTGGATCAGAATCTACTTATGGTTCCACGCACACGGCTCAGGACCAGAGGAGAGAAATCTTTTCAGGCTGTTGCTCCTAAGCTTTGGAACGATCTTCTCTCTCTTTGCGCTTGATGGATCTACTGACTCCTTTAAGAAACATCTTAAGACGTTTCTATTTGTTCAGGCTTTTCCTTGAATTTCTCGAACTCCGGTGTTGTTCTCGGTGTTATCTTGATCTTTGAAGTATGTACTGTTTTGAGTATTGTTTTGATTGTTAAAGCGCTTTGTGACCCTGGTCTCGAAAAGCGCTATATAAATAAATATTACTTACTTACTTACTTACTTACTATTATTATTATTTAATTGAATATATTTTTATTGAATTGTTTTTGAAAAATGTAGAAGATTTTTACACTTTTTTTTTCTCTCGTCGTCGTCGTTTTTTGATTATTTAATACGTCCTTGAAAATAAGTCGATATGAAAAAAAAGTTGGTCAAAAGTTTATTATCTAAACGTTTTTTAATGAAAAAAAAAGGTGATTGTTTGTGAAGTAAAATTTAATTAAATGAAAGAAATGTAATGCTTGAAAAAAAAAAAAACACATTTAAATAAAGAAATTAAAGTTTAAACCTTTAACATGTTGAATTCAACATTCAATATCAGTGTTATTAGGATATTATATATATATATATATGTATGTATGTATGTATGTATATTCGTCATATATGTATAATTTAACATTGTAAATGTTTAAACTATAATTTTATTTTATTTTATTTGTTTGTTTTTTTTCAAGCTTTAAATGTTTTTTTAAATTAAAATAAACATATTGTTAAATTGAATTACATAATTTTTAAATAGAAAAGTTGATTTATTTTTAGTTGAATCATTTAATTAAAACCTTGTTTTGTTTTTTTTAATTAATTGTATTTCTTTTTCTTTACTCATAGACTGTGATATTCTAATTCCGATAATACAAAGTAAATATTCTAAATTAGTAATTTTTTTTTATCATAACCTTTTAAATTCAAAAAAGAAATGTTGCTGCTATAAATGTTTATGTTGAATTTAAATGAATAAAATATTGAGTTGAGAAATTGTATTTTTTAAACATTGGAATTCCAATATTAAGCTCTATTATTTTTTAATAATTTTGCTTATTATTTACTTAATATTCGTTTTTTCAGAGAAAAAAAATGATAAAAATGATTTCTTGAGGGTAAAAAGCAAAAAACAATGTTTTAGACAAATTATTTGGTGATAAAAGGTGAATAAATAGTTAAAACTCACACAAAATAAACTGTAATAGTGTCATAAACTTACTAGTATTAACATCAACATAGGGATGTGTTGGTGAGGCTTCATTAAACGCTGTCATTACTTTAAGAGGTCAGTAGGAGGCGCTCTACGTTTAGAGGTTCAGAGCTGAAGATGAAAGAGCAGCAGCATCTATAGTAGTTCTTTAAAAATGAGGACGAAGTATCATTGATACTGTGTCATGATACAGAGGCAACGATTTAATGCAGTATATTGCAATGTATAGTGACACTGTAGAAAAAATATTTGTAGTATTGTGGAGTACTAGACTCTGGTGTTGTAGTATTTACAGACCACATGACTCTTGACAAAGTCGTAACTGCTTTAATTTGTTTTGAAATCAAAATATGTCCAAACATCAGCTTTAAAAGCTGCTGGAGTCACTGTATCCTCTCGTCCTCAGTCGTCGCCAGAACTTAATGCCAGGATGGAATGACTGCTGCCATCTAGAGGCCATAGCTTTATTTTCAACACAAAAAAGGAATAAATGCTGTAAATATGTTCATGTTAATTATTAATAAAACATATTTGTTATTATATTTAATACATTGTTATATCTTATTATTATATTTAATTCTGTGTCTGATGATTTCAGGCCAAATCCATGTCTCAGAACTTCAGTTCTCTCCTGGATGGAGGAAGAAACTACTGCGTCCTTCGTGACCTGCTGTCAGGTGAGTCTGACTCGTCAATATTCTTGTCAATATTCCATCAATATTATCCTTAATATTATTGTTAATATTCTCTCAATATTATCCTTAATATTATTGTCAATATTCCATCAATATTATCATTAATATTATTGTTAATATTCTCTCAATATTATCCTTAATATTATTGTTAATATTCTCTCAATATTATCCTTAATATTATTGTTAATATTTTCTGATTATATTATTGTTAATATTCTCTCAATCTTATCATTAATATTCTCTCAATATTATCGTCAATATTATTGTTAATATTTTCTCAATATTATCGTTAACATTCTCTCAATATTATTGTTAATATTTTCTCAATATTATTGTTAATATTCTCTCAATATTATCGTCAATATTATTGTTAATATTCTCTCAATATTATCATTAATATTCTCTCAATATTCTCGTTAATATTCTCTCAATATTATCGTTAATATTCTCTCAATATTATCGTCAATATTATTGTTAATATTTTCTCAATATTATTGTCAATATTCTCTCAATATTATCATTAATATTATTGTTAATATTCTCTCAATATTATCGTTAATATTCTCTCAATATTATCGTCAATATTACTGTTAATATTTTCTCAATATTATTGTCAATATTCTCTCAATATTATTATTACTATTATTGTTAATATTCTCTCAATATTATTGTCAATATTCTCTCAATATTAACGTTAATATTGTTGTTAATATTATCTTAATATTATAGTCAATATTATTGTAAATATTCTCTCAATATTCTCTCAATATTCTCTCAATATTATTGTTAATATTCTCTTAATATTATTGTTAATATTCTCTCAATATTTTCGTTAATATTCTCTCAATATTATCGTCAATATTATTGTTAATATTTTCTCAATATTATTGTTAATATTCTCTCAATATTATCATTAATATTCTCTCAATATTATCGTTAATATTCTCTCAATATTATCGTCAATATTATTGTTAATATTTTCTCAATATTATTGTCAATATTCTCTCAATATTATCATTAATATTATTGTTAATATTCTCTCAATATTATCGTTAATATTCTCTCAATATTATCGTCAATATTATTGTTAATATTTTCTCAATATTATTGTCAATATTCTCTCAATATTATTATTACTATTATTGTTAATATTCTCTCAATATTATTGTCAATATTCTCTCAATATTAACGTTAATATTGTTGTTAATATTATCTTAATATTATAGTCAATATTATTGTAAATATTCTCTCAATATTCTCTCAATATTCTCTCAATATTCTCTCAATATTCTCTCAATATTCTCTCAATATTACCGTAAATATTATCATCAATATAAGTGTTAATATACTTTCAATATTATCGTTAATATTCTCTCAATAATATCGTCATTATTCTCTCAATATTATCATCAATATAATTGTTAATAACTCTGTCTGCAGCGAGTCACCTGGACCTGGACTCGGGCTTCATGGAAATGACCAGTGAGTGGAGTTGTCTTGGTTACGGCCTCTCAACCTGCAGCTCGTGAACCTCAAGGATTATTTATCGCTTTATTTGTAACTGTTTGTTAAAATGATTCACACGTTGACTCTTGTGTCGGTGATTCTTCCAGCGTTAGTTTGAGAAACATTTGTTTAAGTCTTGGATCCAATTATTAAAGTGTGTAACAGTTGTGTAGTTTCTCACACACTTGAGTCGTTATTTGAGAAAAAGTTATTTTTAACCAACAATGTGCACGTGTGACGAACACTCAGACAACAAGTCACACACAAGCAGAGGATCACGGACACACAACTCTCACTCTCAATACACACAATACAGAATGACTCACACACCACAACAACGCATTAAATAAATAAACACACATTCAACACACACACAACCACAACTCGGAAACATGCAAACACCAAACCAACACAAAAATAAAAACACAAACATCTCAGAAACAAAACAGACACACAATCACGTCCCACCAACACAAAAATAGAAAACACACACCAACACGAAAACAGAAACACGCACCACACTAACACAAAAACACACACATTACACCAACACAAAGATCAACACATTGCTCCAACACATACATTACACAACACAAAAATGGAAAAATACATTACACCAACACAAAAATGGAAAAACACATTACACCAACACAAAAACACACACATTACACCAACACAAAGATCAACACATTGCTCCAACACATACATTACACAACACAAAAATGGAAAAATACATTACACAACACAAAAATGGAAAAATACATTACACCAACAGAAATATACACACATTACACCAACACAAAAATGGAAAAATACATTACACCAACACAAAAATGGAAAAATACATTACACCAACACAAAAATGGAAAAATACATTACACCAACACAAAAATGGAAAAATACATTACACCAACACAAAAATGGAAAAACACATTACACCAACACAAAAATGGAAAAATACATTACACCAACACAAAAATGGAAAAACACATTACACCAACACAAAAATGGAAAAATACATTACACCAACACAAAAATGGAAAAATACATTACACCAACACAAAAATGGAAAAACACATTACACCAACACAAAGATACACACATTACACCAACACAAAAATGGAAAAATACATTACACCAACACAAAGATACACACATTACATCAACACAAAAACTGAAACCAACATTACACCAACACAAAAATACACACATTATACAACAAAAAAACAGAAACACACCACACCAACACAAAAATGGAAAAACACATTACACCAACACAAAAATGGAAAAACACATTACACCAACACAAAGATACACACATTACACCAACACAAAAATGGAAAAATACATTACACCAACACAAAGATACACACATTACATCAACACAAAAACTGAAACCAACATTACACCAACACAAAAATACACACATTATACAACAAAAAAACAGAAACACACCACACCAACACAAAAACAGAAACACACATATTACCAAAACTTAGAGAAACACATTACACCATCCCAAAACAGGAACAGAAATCCCACCAACACAAACACACACCACACAGAAAACACACACATTACACCAACAAAAAAATACACACATTACACTATCACAAAAACAGAAACACACATCACCCACAACCGCAGGATTAAAACACACAAAGTAACACTATCATGACTCTGAATCAGAAACACACACAAAATAAATCCATAACACACTCGAAACAAGAAAACACTATAAAGGGACACACACTCCAAAGAAGAACACAAACTATGAACTGAAGTGAATCTTAACATCGTCGCTGACACTAATCGTCATGACGACAGGTCGGACGAGTCACGCCTCAGAGGAAATATTGACTCAAGGAGTCGAAGCTTCACTTACGGAGAGAAGCTTCAGATGAAGATTCTTGGTGTCGAGGTCGTCGTTGATGCGACGCCACTGGACATGTAAACAACAACAACAACACGGATGTCATGGCGACTCTGGGTCAGATCATCTTCTACAGGTACGACACACACACTGACGCACACTGACACACACTGACACACACTGACGCACACTGACACACACTGACACATACTGACGCACACTGACGCACACTGACACACTAACGCACACTGACACACACTGACACACACTGACGCACACTGACACACACACTGACGCACACTGACACACACTGACACACACTGACACACACTGACACATACTGACGCACACTGACACACACTGACACACACTGACACATACTGACGCACACTGACGCACACTGACACACACTGACACACACTGACGCACACTGACACACAATGACACATACTGACACACACTGACGCACACTGACATACACACTGACACACACTGACACACAATGACACATACTGACACACACTGACGCACACTGACATACACACTGACACACACTGACACACACTGACGCACACTGACACACAATGACACATACTGACACACACTGACGCACACTGACATACACACTGACACACACTGACACACACTGACGCACACTGACACACACTGACACACTCTGACGCACACTGACACACACTGACGCACACTGACACACACTGACACACACTGACGCACACTGACACACACTGACACACTCTGACGCACACTGACACACAGCCTGACGCACACTGACACACACTGACATTTGTTTTTACATCATGTGACTCGTTTATTTAACTCATTTCTTATTATTTTCACCTCGAACAGAGGCTCACATCGATGTTGTGTTACGTGACGACAAAACAAGCAGAATAACACAACAATGTTTTCATTATAATATTTATTATTTTGCTTCATAACATGAACTCTACACACAACCACTACACACATCACACTTTTTGACATCACACATACACAAAACACACCACGCCAACACAAAAACGGAAACACAGACACACACCGCCGGAACTCAGAAGCACACACACTATAACGACAGAGAGAATCACACACACACATACTACCCAAAAGAAAAAAACACATGCACCAACCCAGAAATATAGTGACACACACTCACACACCAGCACATACACAGAAACACACAATTGCACGCACAACTCGAAAAGATGACACGCACAACATCAACAAATAAACAGACGCACTTACACAAATTGATACACATCATACCAGCAACAAATACAGAAACACACTAACACAAAATCAGATTCTCTTTATCTCTTATATTTGCAATGATCTACACAACTTGACAGGAGAGTCTTTGATCTGCACGTCTTTACCTGGACATCGACCTCTGCGGCTAAAGGAAGAATTAAATCATGGTGATGACTGAGGACGAGAGGATACAGTGACTCAAGCTGCTTTTAAAGCTGATGTTTGGACATATTTTGGTTTGAAAACAAATGAAAGCAGTTACAACTTTGTCAAGAGTCATGTGGTCTGTAAATACTACAACACCAGAGAACAAGTACTGGACTATACTACACATATATACTTGTTACTACACTATCACAGCAGCAGAGTCAAGTACTGGACAATACTACACATATATACTTGTTACTATTCCGAAACCAGAGTCAAGTACTCCACAATACTACACATATATACTTGTTACTACACCACACAACACCAAAGTCAAGTACTGGACAATACTACACATATATACTTGTTACTATTACAAAACCAGAGTCAAGTACTTGACAATACTACACGTATATACTTGTTACTACACTATCACAACACCAGAGTCAAGTACTGGACAATACTACACATATATCCTTGTTACTTCACTATCACAACACCAGAGTCAAGTACTGGACAATACTACACATATATCCTTGTTACTTCACTATCACAACACCAGAGTCAAGTACTTGACAATACTACACGTATATACTTGTTACTATTACAACACCAGAGTCAAGTACTGGACAATACTACAAACATATACTTGTTACTACAGTATCAAATGTATCGTGACATGTTGCGACAACACACTCCTGATATTCAGCAACAGTGGCTCTGACGGAAACAACATGTATCTGGAGACGCTGAGCAAATACTCTCGACACACACACTGATATTTACACTGTTGATGGTGTCGAAGTCAAACAAGACACTGATCTGCTTTAAAGCCTGAAGGTTGACATTTAGTCACAAGACTCTGTAAACCCTGTAAACCCTGGATCACCTTCACAGCTGCTGCTAACGCTAACACACGGCATGGCTAACGTGATTAGCGTTAGCATACAGTGTTTTTTATCACACATTCTGATGTTTGTTTATCTTTGCATGTGACTCCACGAGACTTGACATTCTGAGGTTTTTTCTTTTCTTTTCTTTTCTTTTCTTTTCTTTTCTTTTCTTTTCTTTTCTTTTCTGAGTGTAACACACAAGAGATACGACTGAATGACATAACTATGGTTCTACAACACCTTTGTTTTTGTTTGTCTCCTCAAAACTATCTTTTCTTCTGTGTGCAGCATGATCACTCTCATCATCCTGTTCTCAACCGTCATCATCCTCATCCTGTCTGTGACGTTGACAGGTGAGTCTTTCTGCGCCTGTTGCTTGTTCAGATGATATTTGAATATCGTGAAGAAGAATCTGTAACTAATACGACCAGTAAGTCTGTTTAATTCATAGTTTTGATGGCTCGATAAAGTTGTTTGACCAGTATCTACACATGTTTGACCAGTATCTACACTTGTTTGACCAATATTTACACTTGTTTGACAAGTGCTTACACATGTTTGACCAGTATCTACACTTGTTTGACCAGTATCTACACTTGTTTGACCAATATTTACACTTGTTTGACAAGTGCTTACACATGTTTGACCAGTATCTACACTTGTTTGACCAGTATCTACACTTGTTTGACCAGTGTTTACACATGTTTGACCAGTATCTACACTTGTTTGACCAGTATCTACACATGTTTGACCAGTATTTACACTTGTTTGACCAGTGTTTACACATGTTTGACCAGTATCTACACTTGTTTGACCAGTATCTACACATGTTTGACCAGTATCTACACATGTTTGACCAGTGTTTACACATTTTTGACCAGTATCTACACTTGTTTGACCAGTATCTACGCTTGTTTGACCAGTATCTACACATGTTTGAACAGTATCTACACATGTTTGACCAGTGTTTACACATTTTTGACCAGTATCTACACTTGTTTGACCAGTATCTACACTTGTTTGACCAGTATCTACACTTGTTTGAACAGTATCTACACATGTTTGACCAGTATCTACACTTGTTTGACCAGTATCTACACTTGTTTGACCAGTGTTTACACATGTTTGACCAGTATCTACACTTGTTTGACCAGTATCTACACTTGTTTGAACAGTATCTACACATGTTTGACCAGTATCTACACTTGTTTGACCAGTATCTACACTTGTTTGACCAGTGTTTACACATGTTTGACCAGTATCTACACTTGTTTGACCAGTATCTACACATGTTTGACCAGTATTTACACTTGTTTGACCAGTGTTTACACATGTTTGACCAGTATCTACACTTGTTTGACCAGTATCTACACATGTTTGACCAGTATCTACACATGTTTGACCAGTATCTACACATGTTTGACCAGTGTTTACACATTTTTGACCAGTATCTACACTTGTTTGACCAGTATCTACGCTTGTTTGACCAGTATCTACACATGTTTGAACAGTATCTACACATGTTTGACCAGTGTTTACACATTTTTGACCAGTATCTACACTTGTTTGACCAGTATCTACGCTTGTTTGACCAGTCTCTACACTTGTTTGAACAGTATCTACACATGTTTGACCAGTGTTTACACATTTTTGACCAGTATCTACACTTGTTTGACCAGTATCTACGCTTGTTTGACCAGTATCTACACATGTTTGAACAGTATATACACATGTTTGACCAGTGTTTACACATTTTTGACCAGTATCTACACTTGTTTGACCAGTATATACGCTTGTTTGACCAGTATCTACACATGTTTGACCAGTATCTACACATGTTTGACCAGTATCTACACTTGTTTGACCAGTATCTACGCTTGTTTGACCAGTATCTACACATGTTTGAACAGTATCTACACATGTTTGACCAGTGTTTACACATTTTTGACCAGTATCTACACTTGTTTGACCAGTATCTACGCTTGTTTGACCAGTATCTACTCATGTTTCACCAGTATCTACACATGTTTGACCAGTATCTACTCATGTTTCACCAGTATCTACGCTTGTTTGACCAGTGTTTACACATGTTTGAACAGTATCTACACATGTTTGACCAGTATCTACACGTGTTTGACCAGTATCTACTCATGTTTCACCAGTATCTACACATGTTTGACCAGTATCTACTCATGTTTGACCAGTATCTACGCTTGTTTGACCAGTATCTACACTTGTTTGACCAGTATCTACACATGTTTGACCAGTATCTACACTTGTTTGACCAGTGTTTACACATGTTTGTCCAGTATCTATACATGTTTGACCAGTATCTACACATTTTTGACCAGTATCTACACTTGATTGACCAGTATCTACGCTTGTTTGACCAGTATCTACTCATGTTTCACCAGTATCTACGCTTGTTTGACCAGTATCTACACTTGCTTGACCAGTGTTTACACATGTTTGAACAGTATCTACACATGTTTGACCAGTATCTTCACGTGTTTGACCAGTATCTACACATGTTTGACCAGTATCTACTCATGTTTGACCAGTATCTACGCTTGTTTGACCAGTCTCTACACTTGTTTGACCAGTATCTACACATGTTTGACCAGTATCTACACATGTTTGACCAGTGTTTACACATGTTTGACCAGTATCTACACATGTTTGACCAGTGTTTACACATGTTTGACCAGTATCTACACATGTTTGACCAGTGTTTACACATGTTTGACCAGTACCTACGCTTGTTTGACCAGTATCTACACATGTTTGACCAGTATATACACGTGTTTGACCAGTATCTACACATGTTTGACCAGTATCTACTCATGTTTGACCAGTATCTACGCTTGTTTGACCAATATCTACGCTTGTTTGAACAGTATCTACACATGTTTGACCAGTATCTACACATGTTTGACCAGTATCTACTCATGTTTGACCAGTGTTTACACATTTTTGACCAGTATCTACACATGTTTGACCAGTATCTACACATGTTTGACCAGTATCTACGCTTGTTTGACCAGTACCTACGCTTGTTTGACCAGTATCTATGCTTGTTTGAACAGTATCTACACATGTTTGACCAGTATCTACACATGTTTGACCAGTATCTACGCTTGTTTGAACAGTATCTACGCTTGTTTGACCAGTATCTACGCTTGTTTGAACAGTATCTACACATGTTTGACCAGTATCTACTCATGTTTCACCAGTATCTACACATGTTTGACCAGTATCTACTCATGTTTGACCAGTATCTACGCTTGTTTGACCAGTATCTACACTTGTTTGACCAGTATCTACACATGTTTGACCAGTATCTACACTTGTTTGACCAGTGTTTACACATGTTTGTCCAGTATCTATACATGTTTGACCAGTATCTACACATTTTTGACCAGTATCTACACTTGATTGACCAGTATCTACGCTTGTTTGACCAGTATCTACTCATGTTTCACCAGTATCTACGCTTGTTTGACCAGTATCTACACTTGCTTGACCAGTGTTTACACATGTTTGAACAGTATCTACACATGTTTGACCAGTATCTTCACGTGTTTGACCAGTATCTACACATGTTTGACCAGTATCTACTCATGTTTGACCAGTATCTACGCTTGTTTGACCAGTCTCTACACTTGTTTGACCAGTATCTACACATGTTTGACCAGTATCTACACATGTTTGACCAGTGTTTACACATGTTTGACCAGTATCTACACATGTTTGACCAGTGTTTACACATGTTTGACCAGTATCTACACATGTTTGACCAGTGTTTACACATGTTTGACCAGTACCTACGCTTGTTTGACCAGTATCTACACATGTTTGACCAGTATATACACGTGTTTGACCAGTATCTACACATGTTTGACCAGTATCTACTCATGTTTGACCAGTATCTACGCTTGTTTGACCAATATCTACGCTTGTTTGAACAGTATCTACACATGTTTGACCAGTATCTACACATGTTTGACCAGTATCTACTCATGTTTGACCAGTGTTTACACATTTTTGACCAGTATCTACACATGTTTGACCAGTATCTACACATGTTTGACCAGTATCTACGCTTGTTTGACCAGTACCTACGCTTGTTTGACCAGTATCTATGCTTGTTTGAACAGTATCTACACATGTTTGACCAGTATCTACACATGTTTGACCAGTATCTACGCTTGTTTGAACAGTATCTACGCTTGTTTGACCAGTATCTACGCTTGTTTGAACAGTATCTACACATGTTTGACCAGTATCTACACGTGTTTGACCAGTGTTTACACATTTTTGACCAGTATCTACACATGTTTGACCAGTATCTACACTTGTTTGACCAGTGTTTACACATTTTTGACCAGTATCTACACATGTTTGACCAGTATCTACACATGTTTGACCAGTATCTACACATGTTTGTTGGTCAATTGGTCTGTTGATCCGTTGCTTTGTTGGTTCGATGATTATTTGGTTCTTTGGTTCTTTGGTTCTTTGGTTATCTGGTTCTTTGGTCCTTTGGTTCGATGATTATTTGATTCTTTGGTTCTTTGGTTCTTTGGTTCTTTAGTTCTTTGGTTCTTTGGTTCTTTGGTTCGTTTGTTCTTTGGTTCTTTGGTCCGTTAGTCCATTAGTTCTTTGGTCCTTTGGTCGGTTGGTCTATTGGTTCTTTGGTTCTTTGGTCTGTTAGTTCTTTGGTTCGTTGGTCCATTGGTTCTGTGGTTACCTGGTCCCTTGGCCCAGCAAAACCATCACACGATGCAGGTCAAACCAGCATATCATGCCATTTAAGCTTTGGTTTAAATAGCTACATGTGCGATATTGTTATATTCTAGTAAATAAAGCTCCATTTATTTCTTGACTAAAGTGAAGTATTTGTGTCGCAGGAGGCATAACCAGTATCCGCACCACTAGCAAGTTTCCGGTCGCAAACCTGGGCAAAGAGAAACTACTGAGCTGCTACGTGAAGACGTACGGCAGCGATGTGGACGACATGTCGTTCACGTGGACAAAGACGGGATCGACCGGGACCGTTTACCAGTATTCAGACGGAGCGGAAGATCTCTCGACCCAGAACGCCCAGTTCAAAGGAAGGACTCGCTTATTCACGGACTCTGTGGATCAAGGCAACGCTTCTCTGCTGCTGAGGAATGTGAAGAAAGCGGATGAAGGCGAGTACAAATGCTCCGTCACTTCGTCCGAGGGCAGCGGAGACGTGACCGTCCACCTCAGGACAGCAGGTCGGATCCATTTTCAACGTTTAAGTCTCATTTACGAGCATCTTCGCTTCTAGTTTCGGCCTCATTTCTTGAATCCTGAAATTGTTTTTCAGCCTTTTCGGCGCCGTCCATCACCTTCTCCAGCGGTGTCCTGAGAGCCGAGGCCCAGAGGTGGTCGCCCAAACCCGCGGTCACCTGGACGGACTCGGAGGACAACACCCTGGAAGCTGAAACAGTGTTTACCGAGGGCTCCGGTGGAATCTTCAGCCTCAGCAGCTCAGTTAACGGAGCCGAAGTCGGTTCTTCTTACACCTGCAACATCCAGAACGACCTGGTCACGTCGGTGTCTGAGGCCACGCCCACAGGTACCTTCACCTGATGTGAATATGGAATAGAAAATTATAGTTACTATAAATAAAATGATTAGTACTTTATTAATCCTTTGAATAATACAACTTGTGTTTTGCAATTGGAAAAAAAAAATCTATTATTCTACTTTATTTTTTAGTAATTGTATTAATTTATTATTATTTTATAATAATTGCAGGAAATAAGAAAATATATAAATAAAATAACTGGTAAATAGTCTTATTTTTATTTTTTGCTGATTATTAAAAAATGTGTTTTTCATCCTGAAATTAAAATAATATACTACTTTAAAAATAACCTATATGTCAAATAAATTAACAGAAAAGGAAATTAAATGAAATTAATTAAAACATGTTCACCAGTGCAGACTGTAAGTATATTAAAAAGAATGTTGCTCAACAAATTAAAAACTGTTTTTGAAAAAAAAATCCCTCGTTTAAATTTAGTTTAATTTCATATATCCAACAATGTTCAACTCTTGTTTAAATCTTAAAATAGAATCTTTATATTAACACACACGTTTTTGTGTAAACGGCAATTGTTTTATTAGTTCCAGAAAATAGTTTTCTTGTTTTTTCGTTTCTATATAATACTTTTCTCAATTTGTTTTTATTTGAAATGAAATTAAAAAACAATGCAGAGTTTTAAGGATCGGAGTAATGTGAGTTCTTCTACTAGAGCAGATCAGAATTCTCACTGATGCTGAAAATGTAAATGAAAATATAGATACATTAATTTAATTGTTTATAATAATTTTTCATCCTAATAAAATCTGTCTTTATTTTTTTTTTGTTTTTCGTTCATTTGTTATTATCAAAATAAAAACCTGATACTCCTGTGAGTGTAACTGTTCTTTGTGTTTGTTCTCCAGTGACGGGACTCTTGGATAGTTCCTACTTCGTGTTCAGCTCGTCCACCTCCAGACTCGCGCCTCACCTGAGCGTCACTGCCGCCCTCTTGTGTCTCTTGTACGTCACGTGATCACTGACGTCACTGCCATAGTTTTTAACAAATACAACACGAGGTTTTTTACTCGACGTCTGTTGTGAGCTGCACAATAAAATGACTTCATGTTTTAAGTGGTTTCTGTAAAAAATAAATAACAATTAATTGATTATAAAAGCAACACAAGGTTAGTGACGATGCAACAATTGTGACACTAAAATAAAATAACAAATACATTAAATGACTAATAATAATATATTTTATTTACGAGGCGTTTCAAGACACTTTTCGGGTAAAAGAGTAAAACAATAAAGTCAAATAAGAAAATACAATAAAATAATACAATAAAACAACCATGGTATAAGTGGCGACAAAGTACAAGTAGTAAAACACAATTCAACATCTGCGAGCGCACAATATTGTTTGATGGATTTTCCTTTATTCTTCCCACATTGGGAACATTTTCACACAGCGGTTCCTGAAAAAGATTAAACCTATATATACACATTATATTATAAGTACAGTTCACTTATTAAACATTTTAAAATCATTTTTAGTTAGTGTTCATATCCAATATTAATGTAAGTTATTTTTAATTAACATTCACATTAAAGTAAGAATTTGTGCTTTTCCCTGATTTTCTGAGACTCCAGTTTTTGTCTTATGTGTCTTGATCTTTTAAAGTATATATTTTAACTGTTTATTGTTTTTTATTATTCAAGAGCTTTGTCACCCTGGTCTAGAAAGATCTTTACAAATAACCTTTACTTTACTTACTTACTTACTTACTTAGAGAATGACAATCAAAAAAGGCAGAAATTAATTTCATTGAATTAATATTATAATTTTTGTTTCTCACGTGTCATTGAGCTCCCATATCACCCCCGTAACAAGATGCACTTTATTTTAGATATAATTAATAACTTGATTGCTTGATATTCACAGTTTTTATGTCAAAGTCAGTGAAGAGTTTTAAGGATCGGAGAAATGTGAGTTCTTCTACTAGAGCCAGTCACAATTCTCGAGTTTTGTATTAACTGCAGCGATACAGATCCTTCTTGTTTAGACACTAAAATAAACTGTTACAATAGTATAAACGACTCAACACATGAATCGTAAGATCTTGATGTTGTGACAACAGTTTAGAGATTTTTCTCAGTTGAAGGAAAAAGTTTCTGGTCAGTTTTCTTCAGTGTCGAACAAGAGACATGTCTTTATCAAATACAACACCCAGGTTTCTCAGGCTCAGTTTGACAGACTGACCTAAGTCACCCAAGTACTGACTCAACCCTGGAATCTTATCATCAGGAGCAATCACCAGAGTTTCAGTTTTGTCCACATTTAGCTGCAAATAGTTTTTAACTCACTGTTTGATTTCTAGCAAACAATTGACTAATGTTCTACTATTATACTTTACTATTACTATGTCCTTCATTCAATATTAGAAATGAAAGTTTTGTGATTTTTATTCAGAATTTAATCATTTTATCAATTGTGTGTGTTAGTGAGTTGGTTAGTGTAACCTTTTAATTGTATTATTCAAATGTTGACTCTATTGTACCAACATTTTTATATTTAATTAAAAAACACTACCAATGAAAAACTATTAAATTTAGTAACAAAATGATAATTCTTTTTGTTATTATTTATTTATGCGATTATTGAATTAAAAATCAAACTTAATTTGTATTTTTGAAAATGAAAATAAATACAATTCAACCTTTCAATATAGAAATTATAGATTTTTGCTACAAAATAGTGGAAGAAAACAAACAAACAAAAAACATTTTAATGAAATAAATTAAAGGTTTCAACATTTGAAACTTTAAAGTAAAAAACTAAATATTCTGATGTCGACAATATTCTTCCATAGAACCGGAGCATCATAGATGATTTTAATGATGACGAATTTAATCAATTAAAATCGTCAAAAAAGGTGTTTAATAAAATATAATTCTCTAGATTAATATCAGTAACAAGTTTGTTTTGATTGTTTCCAACATGGCGTCCAAAGTAAGATGTGTTCGAGGCCTACAGTTCCTCCTTAAACACAAAAGTCACTTTTCTTTTACTGTTCTAAAGAATGTCAACAAACTGTGTCACGGGGGGAGGTTCAACACCCGGGACGTGTCTGAACAGTGACTTCGGACCACCCCCCGTGATGGGGGTCGGTTCCTGGGTGAGGTCTCAGATTTCCCACCGGAGCCTGAAGGCAACACATGCCATTCCTTCGTTGAAAGTTGAATCAAAGCGAGTCACGTGACTCTGGTTCTGGTTCTGGTTCCGAACGAACCATGTCGAGCTCGAGCGTCGAGGAGAAGGTCCCGGTGACCCGCCGGGCCACGTGCTCCGCGTGCGCGCGTCGGTACCGCGAGCCCCGGATCCTGCCGTGTCTGCACACCTTCTGCCTGGACTGCGTGGCGAGGCTCGCGCCCTTCCGCGCCCCGGGCGAGGCGGGCGCGAGCTCCTCGGGGGTCGTGACGGTTCTGTGTCCGGACTGCGACTCCGAGGTGGACCTGCCTCCGTCCGGACCCGCCGGACTCAGCACCGACCACCTGGCCCTGGACCAGGTCTTCCTGGAGACCCTGGAGTCTGACGGGCCGCTCGGGTGTGACCTGTGCGGGGAGGGAGGAGCAGAGAGTCGCTGTGAGGAGTGTAGCGTTCACCTGTGCGCCTTCTGCTGCCAGGCACACAGGTGAGGCACCCCGAGTTATTACAACTGAAATCCATCAATTTTCAACTGTAATCAAACAATTTTCAACTATAATCCAACAATTTTCAACTATAATACAACAATTTTCAACTATAATCAAACAATTTTCTACTATAATACAACAATTTTCAACTATAATCAAACAATTTTCAACTATAATCAAACAATTTTCAACTATAATTCAACAATTTCAACTAAAATCAAACAATTTTCAACTATAGTCCAACAATTTTCAACTGTAATCAAACAATTTTCGACTATAATTCAACAATTTTCAACTATAATCAAACAATTTTCAACTATAATCCAACAATTTTCAACTATAATCAAACATTTTTCAACTATAATCAATCAATTTTCAACTATAATCAAACAATTTTCAACTATAATCAAACATTTTTCAACTATAATCAATCAATTTTCAACTATAATCAAACAATTTTCAACTATAATCAAACAATTTTCAACTATAATCAAACAATTTTCAACTATAATCCAACAATTTTCATCTATAATCAAACAATTTTCAACTATAATCCAACAATTTTCAACTATAATCCAACAATTTTCAACTATAATCCAACAATTTTCATCTATAATCCAACAATTTTCAACTATAATCCAACAATTTTCAACTATAATACAACAGTTTTCAACTGTAATCAAACTATTTTCAACTATAATATAACAATTTTCAACTATAATCCAACAATTTTCAACTATAATCCAACAATTTTCAACTATAATCAAACCATTTTCAACTATAATCAAACCATTTTCAACTATAATCCAACAATTTTCAACTATAATCCAACAATTTTCAACTATAATCAAACAATTTTCAACTATAATCCAACAATTTTCAACTATAATCCAACAATTTTCATCTATAATCAAACCATTTTCAACTATAATCCATCAATTTTCAACTATAATCCAACAATTTTCAACTATAATCCAACAATTTTCAACTATAATCCAACAATTTTCATCTATAATCAAACCATTTTCAACTATAATCCAACAATTTTCAACTATAATCAAACAATTTTCAACTATAATCCAACAATTTTCAACTATAATCAAACAATTTTCAACTATAATCAAACAATTTTCAACTATAATCCAACAATTTTCAACTATAATCAAACTATTTTCAACTATAATCAAACTATTTTCAACTATAATCAAACAATTTTCAACTATAATCAAACAATTTTCAACTATAATCCATCAATTTTCAACTATAATCAAACAATTTTCAACTATAATCCAACAATTTTCATACAATCAGGCGACAGAGACGAACGGCGTCTCACTCGGTCCAGCTCCTGGAGGACCTGAGGTCCAGGTCCGGACTCTCTCGTCCGATCCTGTGCGGCCTCCACCCGGGTCAGGAGCTGCGTCTCTTCTGCGCGACCTGTGACCTCCCCGTGTGTCAGGAATGTTCCTTCACGCTGCACCGCGACCACGGATGCCGCCCTCTCCACGACGTGGTCCGTCGCCATGGCGACCGCATCCGAGACCTGGTGACGGCGCGACTCCGACCCCGGCTGGAGAGACTCGAGCGAGACCTGGAGAGAGTCTGTTACCATCGTCATCTACACTCTGGCTCAGGAACGTCTGACCTTATGTGTCTCCTCGCAGGTGGAAATCTCCCAGGATGCTTTGCGGGCACACGTAGAGACGACAGCCAATCAGGTGCGAGCGTTCGCTCGAGGCTACGCCAGTGCTGTGGAGACTCACTGTCTGTCGCTGCTGCACCGGCTGGAGGATCTGAGGGTGACGCGCAGGTACGACCAGGTGTTCAGGTGTGCAGGTGTTCGTCAGAGACTCAGGTCGACGAGTCGAGCCACGATCCACATGATCGACTAGTTTTACCTTTTGTTCGTCTGTGAACTTCATCACTGAAGACTCACAGGGTTTGGTCCAGAAAAATGTAATTATAATTAATATGGTTTAATTATTATCTTTAAGAAAGAAAACGGAAAAATAAAATGAACAAATACTTCAAGATTAATGTTAACGAGGGGCAAACAATATAATAAAATAATTGTAAGAAAAAGTTTAATTTTTTTTAGTTTTAATAAATTAAAAAATTTGGGTTTTTTTTGTAAACATTTTTAAGCATTTTTGAATAAATTAATTAAAAAAATTGAATTAAAAAAATATATATATTTATTTATTTTACCATAGAGTTTTAGATTCTAAATAAATAAAAATAATACTATTTTTATATATATATTTAAAATATTTATTCATTAGTTGACTTTTCAATCCTGTATAAAATATTGGTTTTGATTTCACATTTTTTAAATTCATTTTTTTAAGACAAAAATAACAACCTTTGAATTAAAAAAATAATAATAATTAAGTTATTTGAAAAAAAAACAAATTAAATAACCTAATCGCAAAAAAAAAACATTTCAAAATTTTAATTCAACATTTTAATATTTTGATGCCTATATTCTTTCATTATGGTTATTTAAAATAATGGGGTTTCTGGGTAATTTTTGTGGTTTTAAAATTTACATTAATGATAAATAATGGAGGCAAAATTTGAGATTGAATAAATATTCATGTGTCAGATCTAGACAAAGCTAATCGAGCCCAGATAGTTTCAAAAAGTAAACAAAAAACGTAGGTTTTCTTCACTAACCGTCCTTTATCTTTGAATAAGAATAATAAAAAAAAACACTTTCTGACATTAAAATCAAGTGTAAATACGTAAAGTAATTATTTTCAATTTCAAAAGTTATGTTTGTCATTTGCAAAATCTTGAAGATAATGACTCGTAAAATAATCAAAGTAAAAAATACATTCTGGGTGTTAATAGATAAATAAAATTGTCTTTCTTATGAGCTTTTTTATGTTAAATATGTAATATTTTTTAGTCATTAACTCACAGAAAACGCATGATTTTAGGGCTGTTTAAAAATCTTATTTTTTAACAATTTCAAGAACGCATAACATTTAATTAAATTAAATGTTATGTGTTTTTTTGTTCATTATTAATTATGGTAATTAATGGTTATATTTGTTTTTTTTTATTAAATTAATGTTATTTTATTGTTCTTTTCTGTAATGCCACCAAAACAAAACCCAGTGTTGTGTTTACAAAGCTGTCAATAAAGTTTTCTGATTCTGAATAATAAAAAAAAAAACCTTGTCCTGCAGGAACCAGCTCCACCTGCAGAGGGCGCAGCTGCAGCAGGCGGTCAGTGACGTCAGAGGGGGGGTGGAGTTCGCGGAGAGGCTCCTGGGTTCTGGTTCTGACGCCGGGATCCTCGGCGCCAAAGGAGTGACTCTGAGGAGACTCGGCGTTCTGGCCGAGAGCGGCTCTGAGTCTCACCTGGTGTCGCTCTCACCTGAAGACATCAGCTTCTCGCCTGAACCTGCAGGTGAAGTCCAGGGTTTCCCTGTCGTGGGTCGGATCCTCCACCGGACCCTGGACCTCAACAAGTGCTCGGTGGAAGGTTTGACACTTTTTGTTGCTCCTCCCCTTTTTATAGGTATCTTTAGCACTGTTTACAACTGTTTTATACATCAGTATATAAATATACTGTGTATATATATATATATATATATATATATATACTTTAAACATTCTTTATTATTTTTTCTTTCTGAAGAAATAATATTGGACGTGAACTCTTTGACCCACATATATATAAACTTAATGCAACATGGAAACTGGCACATGTTTTTTTTTTGTTTTTTTTATACATGCATATCATTTATTTTTTCAAATTATTATTATTTTATTCATTTATTTTTTCTATGTATTCTTTTTTTTTTTTTCAAACTATTCTCATTATTTTATTTATTTGTTTTTATAATTTATTCCTTGTTTTAAACGTATTCCTATTATTACGTTCATTTTTAAAATGTATTATTTTCTTTTCAATGTATTCTTAATATTTTATTTAGTTGTTTTTTCGATGTATTCTTTTTTTCCAAATTATTCTTGTTATTTAAATTGTTTATTTTTTCAATTTCTTCTCTTTTTATTCAATTTATTCTTATAAATATATTTTTTTCTTTTTAATGTATTCTTATTATTTTATTTATCAGTTTCTTCATTTTTTTCTTTTATTCAACTTATTCTTATTATTTCATTTATTTATTTTCAATTTATTATTTTTATTCAAATTATTCTTATTATTTATTTTATTTATTAATTTCTTCAATTTATTATTTGTATTCAAATTATTCTTATTATTTATTTTATTTATTTTTCTTTGTCACATATTCTTATACATTTATCTATTTGTATTTTGTTTATATTTTATTACCTTTGTATTTCTGCTTGAAATGAAAAATAAAATTTGTAAAAAAAAAATAGAAAAAAATAGACTTAACTTTAATATATATTTATTTTACGCATTTTTTCTTTTTGCTCCTCGTTTTTATGTCTTTTATTTTCTATTTTCCTTCAATGCCAATCAAAGCTGGAACTTTTTGAGATGATAGTTTCCTACATTAAAACAATCTATACAACAATATGACTATAAATATACTATTTTCTGTCATATTTATATTTTACTTTGTAGAAAAAAGTATGAAAAGATCCAGAGTGAAGTGTTTCACGTCATCTTTCACGTCAATGTGTGTGTGTGTGTGTGTGTGTGTGTGTGTGTGTGTGTGTGTGTGTGTGTGTGTGTGTGTGTGTGTGTGTGTGTGTGTGTGTGTGTGTGTGTGTGTGTGTGTGTGTGTGTGTGTGTGTGTGTGTGTGTGTGTGTGTGTGTGTGTGTGTGTGTGTGTGTGTGTGTGTGTGTGTGTGTCCAGGGCTGCTGAAGGTCACTGAAGGTCAACAAGGTCAGTTCACTCTGGTCCTCAGAGACTCGTCTGGAGAACAGTTGACGTCTGGAGGAGAACATGTGGTCGTCAGCATCGCACACACACACAAGAAGAACTGGTCAGTCCAACACACACACACACACACACACACACACACACACACACACACACACACACACACACACACACACATTGTTCATGGGTTCTATTCCCTCAGTTCCGTGGAGGCGTCGCTGCTCGACAACCAGGACGGCTCTTACACGGCGTCGTTCAGGCCGCAGGAGTCTGGCGTCTACTCGCTGTGGGTCTGTGTGAAGACTCAACACGTCAAGGTAACACAACTACACACTGTTGTGTAGTTAAACATGTACAGGTTTGGATGTGAGGAGAGTTTAATGATTGATTCTGATCATGTTTTAACTTGATTTTCCTGAAGTTTTGCAGGTTTTGAGAGAACAAAAAAAAAGGAATGATCCAAACAAACAAACGAACAAGCTTTTTAACGTTTGTTTACAATATATTTATTAATGTATAATGTTAAAAAATATACAGTTAACAATAACTTACTTTTTTTTAACCCCTGAAACCAACAGATAATAATAATAATAATAATAAATTAATTAAATAGAGTTACTTTTTCAACAAAAAGATCAACAAACGGGAAACAAACATACAAAGAAAATCAGTTCAATCAACTGTTTATATAATGTTTGTGAAATAAAGATTTGATTATTAATTTATTCTATAACGTTTTATTTAATTTTACTTTGTTATTTAATTGTGTATAATAATATATATATAGATATATATATTTAATTATATTTAATGTTGATTATTTATTTGATTGTCTTTTATTCACCTATTATCTCATTTATATTTTTAAAATGTATTTAATAAACTTTCTCTGATTCTTAAGGAGTTTTGGCTCCTCTTATAAAATCAGACTGTAATGTCGTCCTGTCACCGGCAGGGGTCTCCCTTCACCCTGCACGTGAAGAAGAGGAGTCACACTGGAGTGTTTCACTGCTGCTGCTTCTGCTCCAGTGCAGGAAACAAAGAGGCCAGATGTGCGTGTCCTGGAGTCATGCCAGGTGTGTGTTACTCTACAATACTCTACAATACTCTACAGTAATCTACAATACTCTACAATACTCTACAATACTCAACAATACTCTACAATAATCTACAGTAATCTACAATACTCTACAATACTCTACAGTAATCTACAATACTCTACAATACTCTACAATACACTACAATACTCTACAGTAATCTACAATACTCTACAATACTCTACAGTAATCTACAATACTCTACAATACTCTACAATACACTACAATACTCTACAGTAATCTACAATATTCTACAATACTCTACAATACACTACAATACACTACAGTACTCTATAGTAATCTACAATACTCTACAATACTCAACAATACTCTACAATACTCTACAGTAATCTACAATACTCTACAATACACTACAATACACTACAGTACTCTATAGTAATCTACAATACTCTACAATACTCAACAATACACTACAATACTCTACAGTAATCTACAATACTCTACAATACTCTACAGTACTCTACAATACTCTACAATACACTACAATACTCTACAGTAATCTACAATATTCTACAATACTCTACAATACACTACAATACACTACAGTACTCTATAGTAATCTACAATACTCTACAATACTCTACAATACTCAACAATACTCTACAATACTCTACAGTAATCTACAATACTCTACAGTTATCTACAATACCTTACAATACTCAACAATACTCTACAGTAATCTACAATAATCTACAATACTCTACAATACTCAACAGTAATCTACAATACCTTACAATACTCAACAATACTCTACAGTAATCTACAATAATCTACAATACTCTACAATACACTACAATACTCTACAATAATCTACAATACTCTACAATAATCTACAATACTCTACAATACTCTACAATAATCTACAATAATCTACAATAATCTACAATACTCTACAATAATCTACAATACTCTACAACACTCTACAGTAATCTACAATAATCTACAATAATCTACAATACTCTACAATAATCTACAATACTCTACAATAATCTACAATACACTACTATACTTTTAATTTACTTTTAATCAGGTCATCCTGGGGTGTTTTGTTACTTATATTTGAAGTTTTTCTTAAGCGTCAGAGACGCACATGTCAATCAATTTATCACAAAATGTACATTTAATGTATAGATTTATTTATTTAGTTAATTATTGGTTGAATGTTTTCCTGAAGCCACTGACATTTATATAATTATTTTACTATAAATAATATAAGATCAACATTGTCAAAAGATTAAATCAGTTGTAAAATATATTTTAGCTAAATAACATTTAAAATGGTATTTATTGAGTTATTTATGATATACAGTAGTTTCATCCGCTCATATTCAATTAAAACCTTCTGACTTATCATCCATGAATACAAAATTTAAAAAATACAATCTTGATTAAATACAGAAATACAATCTTAAATAAACTGCTAAAATGTAATCATGATTAAATATAAAAAATACAATCTTGACATAAAACTTAAATTACCTATTGATAAATTACAAGATTCAAAAATACTATCTTGATAAAATACAAAGTACAATTTTGATAAAAGAAAACAAATTAAAATCTTCATGATATAAAAGATGAACAAAAGTACTAGTAAAAAAAAACAAATCCAAGCTAAGAAACACTGGAAAGGAAGGCGTTAAACTGAAGAAGCAACATTCGAACAGAACTAAACCATATTGTTCTTCCATGTGATGCTTTCATCGTCACATCAGTGTTTCTGTCCGAGAGCCTGAAGAACCTTCGTGTCCTTCACTGCAGGAGGGTTCAAAGGTTGCGGTCACAGCCACAGGGGTCACCCCGGCAAACCCCACTGGTCGTGCTGCGGCAGCTCGGCCGAGAAGTCCGACTGTCTTCCTGCCAGCGTGTTGTCCGCCGTCTCTCCTCGAGGACAACTGCGCACCGTGGAGCTGTGAAGGTCCTGGAGAACCTCTCAGATGTTCCTGCTGCCGGGAGGAGGTCCACGGTTTTCATCACTGCTGGAGAACAGAAGAGAAAGATCTTATTAAAGTGCCTTTTTTTTACACAAATCTGCTTTTCCTGACTGAACCTTAACACCTTAAGACCAGGAAGTGACCAGGAAGTGACCGGGAAGTCAAGGAAATTAACTGTTAGGGACCGTCAAACCAAAACTTCAAAAGGAAAAAGATCTTATTAAAGTGCCTTTTTCACACAAATCTGCTTTTCCTGACTGAATCTTAACACCTTAAGACCAGGAAGTGACCAAGAAGTGACCAGGAGTTGACCAGGAAATGACCAGGAAGTCAAGGAAATAAACTGTTAGGGACCATCAAACCAAAACTTCAAAGATCTTATTAAAGTGCCTTTTTCACACAAATGTGCTTTTCCTGACTGAATCTTAACACCTTAAGACCAGTAAGTGACCAGGAAGTGACCAGGAAGTGACCAGGAAGTCAAGGAAATGAACCTTTAGGGACCGTCAAACCAAAACTGCAAAAGGAAAAAGATCTTATTAAAGTGCCTTTTTCACACAAATTTGCTTTTCCTGACTGAATCTTAACACCTTAACACCAGGAAGTGACCAGGAAGTGACCAGGAAGTCAAGGAAATGAACTGTTAGGGACCGTCAAACCAAAACTGCAAAAGGAAAAAGATGTTAATATGATGGAGAAACTTCAAATTAGTAGAAACAATTGAATGTTTTAAGTGAAAATGTAAAACATTATCTTTTTTTTTTTAATAAACAATTGTTTTATAGTGTCTTTTGTGTTCTTTTTTTTTTTAATAATCTGGACTAAGAGCAACTATGGGCAGAACATCATAGACAAAAATTGTTGGACAAAGACATTTAAAAAATGGAGAAATAAATGAGGACCAAGAATAAAAGGAAATTGATTATTTAAGAAGTTTTATTTAGATTTTTTAAATATAATGTTTTACTAAAGGCAATAATCGAGGATAATTTTGTAGGTTTAAATGAGGAAAAAGCAAAACATTTAGTCAATTATTTAATTTCTTCAGATCTAGGAATATGGTTTTTCATTCTCTACAATATTTCTTTCTTAGGGGTAAAAAATACATTTTTTCAACTTGTCATGTATTAAATAGAGAAACTTGAGGTTTTTTCTACTGTGTCGGTTGATAAGTGATGCCTTCAGGTGCAGTTTGTCGTGGGAACAGTGACGTGTCAATCTCCTGCTGAAATAAACTGATGGTTCCTCTTCAGAGCGTTTGCTTCGCTGACCTTCAGCTCAAGTTTTCTCGTCTCTGGATCAGATTTTTTTACTGCAGTAGAAACGATTTACTGTCGTGACAGATGTCGAGGATTATTACTGCTGTCAGAAATGTTTTTGTTCTACTGGAGAATCTGTTGAATCAGTTTTTTTAGTTATACATTTACGTCAAACAAGTGATTTAAAATTCATTTCAAAATTCAAAATCATTGAAAAACTTTATTTAAAAAAAAATATGTGTATATATATATATCTGTATATAGATTTTTACTTAAAAAAAAAAAAACTTTTCAATTATTAAGGACAAGAGTTGTGTAAAAAATGCACTTTATATACTAATAAACTAATTATATACACTAATTCTACTACTATTTATACTTATTCTTTTAGTACTACAGTGTAAATGTTTAATCTGCTGAATGTGTAAACTGAAATGCTTGAAAGTATTTTACTAGTATTTAAAGTGAAAATGAGTGGAATAATTATTAGTAAAAGTAGTAGTAGAATTAATAGTAAAAGTACAAGTAGAATTAGTAGTAGAAGTAGAAGTAGAAGTAGAAGTAGAATTAAAAGTACAGATTAAAGTAGTTGTAGAATTAGTAGTAAAAGTAGAAGAAGTATTAAAAGAAAATAGAAATAGAAGCAGTAGTAAAATTAGTAGTAGAAGTATAAATAGAATCAGTAGTAAAAGTATAATTAGAATAAGTAGTAAAAGTAAAAATAGAATTAGTAGTAAAATAATAAATAGAATAGTAGTAAAAGTATAATTAGTATCGTGCACTAGTGTTTGTGTGCATGTGTGTGTATGGGTGACTACTGTTAGGGACCGTCAAACTAAAGGTTCAGAGAAAAAAAGTGTAAATATGATGTAAAACTTCAATTGCAAATATAAGTTACAAGGACAAAATATCAAATATATGTTTTAATTGTTGCTGTTGAGCTACATTAGACTTTTCTTCTTTTTTTTAAATAAAAATATATTTATAAATGTTTTCGTATATTATCTCCACTAAAGCTGAATCATTTTGGTCAATGTGAGACTCTCCCTCGGAGATGAGTCATTCAGGAGAGACTCAAACTAGAACTGCTGCTCCTCCATATATGTTTAAGGATCGCTTGTGACAACTGGGAGGAACCCCTGGGTCAGACCCAGGACACGATGAAGGAACTATGTCTTCCTCTTGGATCCTCTGTGTTGGGCTTCTTTGTTTCAGATGCTGCCCCCGTGACCTGGACTTAAATAGAAGGTGGAAAGTTGAATTTAGTTAATTAAGTTTAACTAACTTTTCCCTTAAAATGATGGCATTTTTTTTAACGTTGTTTGGCTCAAGGGCCCTCGTCACACTCCCCCGGTATGTAACGTGGCCCTTACGTCGACCCCTGGCTTCGAGGAATATAGTGTTTTATTTGTCCTGAAGTTTTCCCTCACTTGGCTCCGAGGGTCACGAACCCATGATCCCGGCGACGGCGACGCTCTTCTCTTTTGTCCAGAGACCAACACAAGTCGTCGCTTGTGTCTCCGCGGACGAGTCCCTGCGCTCGCGGCTCCCGCTCGTCCCCACAAATCACCGGTGATCGTGATCTGCCGATGAATTCTGCATCATCGCGGGCGACGAACTCTTAAGTGGTTTCGGATCGACTCTTGTTTGCATGAATCTTTGATGAACCGAGACCTTCTCTCCACCCGTCGCGGAGAAAAGACATATTTGTTTAATCTCGCAAAGTAATTGTTGCACTCATTAGAAATGACTGATGGCTTGACCGCCACACACACACACACACACACACACACACACACAGGCACACACACACTTCCATTAGCCCAGGGTCAGGCAGGGGTCAGGATGATGGAGCATCGCAGAGTCTGTCGATCTTATGGTTTTCACGCCTCTTCTCTCTCTCTCTCAACACTTGGACCCAAAATTCTGACGCCGCCATGAACGACGACCACAGATGTTCGCTGCTGCCTCTGAAAAAAAAAAACCTTCACCCATCACTGACTCCCTGAGAAGAACTGGCTCGTCCATGTTCTCGTCCTTTCTTTGAGTTTTTTAAAATATATATCTGAATAATTCAGCATCTTTTAGTCTATATGGAGAGTTTATCTGTCAGTTATTACATTTATTTCAACATCTTATATCAAGTCTCTTTATGTTAGAGTGGAATGAGTCAAGTGTTCAGATTAAAAATGATAAAAATGTATGCATGAGTTAGAGAAATAGAAAAATATATTCCCAGCAGTTTATTTTCTGAATCCAACATTTTTATGAATATGAAGGAGAAACCATCAAATAAAACTGTTAGAAACCAGAACAAAATAGCAAAACAACTGTGACTAACAATCAGGAAGTAACACATGTACGTGCATAAAACTACTATTTATCTACTATTGTAACAGTTTATTGTCATGTCCTAACAAGAAGAATCTGTCTGGCCTGCAGTTGATCCAAAACCCTGCAGCCAGAATTCTGAGCCGCTCTAGTAGAAGAACTTACATTTCTCCGATCCTTAAAACTCTTCACTGGCTGCCAGTTTCTTTCATCATTTTAAAATTCTGGTTCTTACTGTCAGATCTATTCATGGTCAGACCTTCCATCAGTGATCTGATCCAGACTTACACCCCAGCTCGGGCTCTGAGGTCTGTGGATCAGAATCTACTGATGGTTCCTGAACACGCTTCAGGACCAGAGGAGAGAAATCCTTCCAGACTGTTGCTCCTAAGCTTTGGAACGATCTCTGTGTTTGATGATCTACTGACTCCTTCAAGAAACTTCTTAAGAAACTTTTATTGGTGTTTTATTTCCCTGATTTTCTGAGACTCCTGTGTTTGTCTTATGTTGTCTTGATCTTTTAAAGAATATATTTTAACTGTGTATTGTTTTTGATTGTTAAAGCACTTTGTGACCCTGGTCTAGAAAGACGCTACTTACTTTTCTAAAAGCACTGTAGTTTAAACAATGTTAAGGACGTCTAAATCCAGTTTTCTTGAAGGAGAAGTTTATGTTTATTCTAGTAAAAATCATAGCAGGCAGACGGTGAATTCGTTCCTTGAGTCCGTGGATCAGTGGGAACTCATTCCTGGTCTCTTCAGGGAACACATCGCCATGTGACGGGACTTTGTTCTCGGAGGGTGTTTTATCTGACGACTTCCAAAGAGCGACGCCGACTTCCATCCCAGTCCATTTGTGGCAGCACGTGCTCACGCTGTACATTGAAGGTCGCGTGTAAAGCATCGAGGGCTCGACAGCCGCGCTCGTGAAATGAACTCCTGTGGATGACATTTCCAGGAAAAAAGGAATTGAGATGTAAATAATTCATGTTGCATTCTTTAACTGGAGCAAAAGGGGAGCAAGGTAAGTAAGTAAGTAATATTTATTTATAGAGCGCTTTTCCAGACCAGGGTCACAAAGCGCTTAAACAATCAAAACAATACTCAATAAAGTACATACTTTAAAGATCAACATAATACTGAGAACAACACCGGAGTTCCAGAAAATCAAGGAAAAGCCTGAACAAATAGAAACGTCTTGATATGTTTCTTAAAAGAGTCAGTAGATCCATCAAGCGCAAAGAGAGAGGAAGATCGTTCCAAAGCTTAGGAGCAACAGCCTGAAAAGATTTCTCTCCTCTGGTCCTGAACCGTGTTCAGGAACCATCAGTAGATTCTGATCCACAGACCTCAGAGCCCGAGCTGGGGTGTAAGGCTGGATCAGATCAGTGATGTAAGGAGGAGCCTGACCATGAATAGATCTGAAAGTAAGAACCAGAATTTTAAAGTTGATCCTGAAAGAAACTGGAAGCCAGTGAAGAGTTTTAAGGATCGGAGAAATGTGAGTTCTTCTACTAGAGCTTGTTAGAATTCTCGCTGCAGAGTTCTGAATCAACTGCAGACGAGACACATCCTTCTTGTTAAGACATGAAAACAAACTGTTACAATAGTCCAGACGAGAAGAAACAAACACATATTTATAAGATCCAGATCATGTTCCGACAACATTTTCCTAAGTTTAGAGATTTTTCTCAGTTGAAGGAAACTGGTTTCTGGTCAGTTTTCTTCAGTGTCGAACAAGAGACATGTCTTTATCAAATACAACACCCAGGTTTCTCAGGCTCAGTTTGACAGACTGACCTAAGTCACCCAAGTACTGACTCAACCCTGGAACCTTATCATCAGGAGCAATCACCAGTGTTTCAGTTTTGTCCACATTTAGCTGTAGAGTGTTTTCACTCAGCCATTGTTTGATTTCTAGCAAACAATTGACTAAGCTGTTCAGCCTAAATGAAGGTGGTGAGATACACAAGCTCTTCCTGGCAACACTGTTCACACTTGTGGTCCGTCTGGTCCAGCGGAGGGAGGACGACTCTTATCTTCAAATTAACTTTCCTTCCGAAGATTCAAAGAGGGTTGGGGGTAAAAAAAACGAACAAGTAGAAAACCTTTCTAAGAAGGTCACGAATGAGCGTTCAACTAGTGCTCAGCTCAGAATATCAGTCTGTTCTAATGCTATTCTGAATTTTCAAGTGGGAAAAATGCTCTATTTTTTATGAAACGTACAGAGATAAATATAAATTTCAAACATCTATGAATAATTCAAAGTTTTCCAAACGCGTCTACTTCAAGTTTCTGTAACAAATCAACACAGAACTCTTGACATTTTCGCTCGTCATCTTCTATTAAAACCTGAATTAACTTTAGATGGTGAAGTTTGATTTAAAATGGTTTCCTCCATATGCGCCAAAAAATCATCTGAGGAATCAGGGTTTCCCCAACTTATTGTTCTTATGCTCTTTTTTGGGGTTTAAGAGTTTCTCCGCGAACTTGTTCGACCTTCTTTTTGGACGTTGATGATGGTGTACCAGATCATTTAGCCCTGCATAAGCAGCTTTTCTCTAAGAATTCTAGGTTTAGAATTAGTTGATGAAGTTTTTTCGAACGTTGCTTTTAACCCTAACAGTTTGGTGACTGTGCGTAAGTATATTCCAAGACCCAAAAGTGAGAAGCATAGCTCAACATGAAAATAGAACAAAAATACAATACAAAAATATAAAATATTGATGTGTTTCTAAACAATATGTTGATAATTGGCAAACAAAATAGTCTTTTTTGTCGGACACCCTGTAGACAATATGTAGCCATTTTAGCACGGGAAGTTTCCATAACGAAGAAGGTTTCTACAGACACTTTCAGTTAAGTAAGTAAGTAAGCACAATTAAAAGTGTCTTCAGATGTTTCTTGAAGGAGTCAGTAGATCATCAAACACAGATGTTTCTTGAAGGAGTCAGTAGATCATCAAACACAGATGTTTCTTGAAGGAGTCAGTAGATCATCAAACACAGATGTTTCTTGAAGGAGTCAGTAGATCATCAAACACAGATGTTTCTTGAAGGAGTCAGTAGATCATCAAACACAGATGTTTCTTGAAGGAGTCAGTAGATCATCAAACACAGAGATGGTTCCAAAGCTTAGGAGCAACAGCCTGGAAGGATTTCTCTCCTCTGGTCCTGAACCGTGTTCAGGAACCATCAGTAGATTCTGATCCACAGACCTCAGAGCCCGAGCTGGGGTGTAAGGCTGGATCAGATCACTGATGGAAGGTCTGACCATGAATAGATCTGAAAGTAAGAACCAGAATTTAAAAATTCTGAAAAAATGAATCAGCGAATGAAGAGTTTTAAGGATCGGAGAAATGTGAGTTCTTATACTAGAGCGGCTGAGAATTCTGGCTGCAGAGTTTTGTATTAACTGCAGTCGAGACAGATCCTTCTTGATTAGACACCAAAATAAACTGTTACAATAGTCTAAACGAGAATCATGGATGAATTTGGAAGTGGCAGAGGTAAGTAAGTAAGTAAGTAAGTATATTTATATAGCGCTTAGTAGGAACCAAACAAGGAAGCTCCAACAAAAACATTAAGCTAAATAACGTATAATTAATGTAAACCTTCAATACGTATTCTCCCTTATTAAAGTGTTTAATGATTTGTTCTTCAGAAGTAGGAAGTGCCGCCGACTGGAGATTTGTTCCAGAGACTGTGAGTCATCCAGATGGAACACAGCATAACCTGATTACAGACTAAGAGGTTCAGTCGCTGTCACGACTCTAACACACTTACCTTTATCTGAATGGAGCGTAACCAAGTCCAAATGGAGTCTTTAAAGGCCAACAAAGCTTGTTTGTTGTCGGATAGTTCTCTTTAATCGCATGGATATGCAACACGATACTCGTGCGAACTATAAAGAAGAGAAAAGCTTGTAAATTGCAAGAAGATCAGCGAGTCTATCACATGGTTCTGCAACACGAGACAAACCGCAGGAGGAATCAGCAGTGCATTCGAAACCTAGTCAGTAAATGTTATCGATCTGCTCCAGAAGCTCTACGTTGTTTGCAGTTATGCCGGCTGAACACTAATGTAATCCGATAGAGGACGATATAAATCCAAATTATGACGAGCAACCGTCCACAAGTCTGAGATCATTCAAAGAGCCGATGCCATTTGTCGATATTGTGGCTCCCTGGGGCCACATATGACCCTTTAAACGTATGGCCAATAAGAAATTACGAGTTGCCGGTAGTGCTTTGTTACATGAGTCGTTCTCTGCCGATTTGTTTTTTAAACAAGCTATTGTCAGGGTAAGTGTTGGACTTGAACCACTTGTTCAAGTTACTGGTGTATCATAGTGTTAATTCAAACTAAGACCATCACAGGAACAACTGACTTCACAGATACAGCGTGATGGTGAGTTGTATTTTTCATGCACTTAAAACATTCAATTGTGTTTCTTTTGTTGAATTTTTCTGCCACACATTGAAGGCCTGTCTTTGAAAGTAATGTACAGTAGACATAAAAAAAAGACTGTTACATTAAAATCAAACCGTTTGTGGTGACCATATTATGAAGAATGGCCTTTTTATTTTAAACCTTTTATAAAAATCATCATTTAAACTATAACTATAACATTTTAATGACAGAGGCCCACCAAGTTGTTTTAGTGGGTCCCTTTTTGGGTAGTTTATGAACAGGTCCCTTTTACCCAAGCCGGTCTTGATGTGTCCCCACAGGGTCCCCCCATGGGGACATGGTAGGCTAGGACATCTTGGGTAACCCTAACCCTAAAGCAAAACTAACCTAAACGCCTCAATGGGCCCTAAAATGGGCTAAATGTGGGCTCGTTTATTGTCTTTTTTCCAAACATCCATGTCCAAGGGGCCTACGCAAGTTGACTCAGTGGGGTACAAAGCCACAAATTATGTTTCATTAATGCTTTATGAGGATTCATGAATTCTTAACAGGACTTGTTAAAATTGCCCTAAAAATATTGGGTCGAAAGCGAGTCTCTGGCAGAGCTCCACCTGCATTTCCCAATGTCGGGATGTGCTCAGTGGGCCCAAATCCAGGGGGTGATGGTTTGGTTTGCCGTTTCTTTCCTGCCAGGTGAAGGTGGTTTTCAGTGTGAATGTAGGCTGGGATTCGATGAGAAGGCACTGGTGGATAACCTCTTGTTCTCTAGTTGAGGAGGCCAAGCACTTCAGCCACTGGTTGTTGCACTAGGTTATTGTCCTTAAAGGGCACCTAATGTGAAAACCCAACTCTCCGGACTTATTCACATGTTGTTCAAGTCTTCAAAATGCAGTAGTTCATTCATCATGACGTTAATCGTTTTGAAGTTATTACTTAATAAAGTTTGAAATCTCACCAAACGAGATTACGGTTTAAATGAAACATTGTGACATCACTCTGGTGCAGGTGTCCTCCCCTAGAAGCTCTAAATCAGTTAAGAACCTACATGTTAATCGTGAAACAAAATAAATATTTATGTAAACATGGTGAGAGTTACTTCTGCCTTTAGGTGTTTTTGTAATGTGTACATTAAGCAGCAAACCGTACTTTTATTATTCCTTTTTAATGTAATGGGAGTTTCAGGGGTGAGTTTGAAATTTACGTGAGTGCTTGAATGCAACTCATGTTTATTTGACCAATCAGAGCAGAGTGGGCGTGGTTACTTGGACAAGACTTCTCAGCCAAAACAGCGCATTTAAGTGGGCGGGGCTTAAGCATATTAATGTAAATATCTTTATTAAATGAGAGTTTTGTGCAAAAAGAAACATACTGATGAGTATAATAGAGGTCCTAGAACAATTTAAGACACACTTAATTTAGCACATTAGGTGTCCTTTAAGTTAGACTGGTATTGCAGCCCACCAAGATGTGTTTGATATTTGGTCCTCCCCATTCCAAAGATGTAGGCTGGTCGGAGAGAGCAGGACATCATATTTGGTTCTAAAGATTGTAAGATAGCCTTTTAAAGTCCAGCTTGTTCCGTGAGGATGTCCTCCTCTTCATGCCCTCTCACTTCTCCTAGCACCCTTGCTGGGTTTAGGAGATTGCCTTGGCATACCTGGTCGCCCCCTTCCCGGCGTTCACCTCCTCCACTATAATGTGCCACCGCTTGGTTAGGGTCAGCCTCTCGCCATTTTGGACATCCTGCACTACATCCCGTGCTGTGTCTCAAATCGCATACTAGCGTACTAAAAGTTAGTATTTTTAGTGCGTTAGTGCGTCCCAATTCTTAGTATGCGAAATTTAGTGCGCCATGCACACTAAATTGGCGTACTAACACGCCCACAAAACTGAGCATGGTTCGATGGACACTAACCACACTAAACAGCCGCCATCTTAGTGACGTTTTAAACGGAAGCTACGTCATATATAAATGCATATATGCATATACTTACAGGTGCATTTTCTGCAGCAGTAGGAGGATAAACACGTCTTCGCTGCTGATACCAGCTTAAATATCTCGCGATTATTTAGATTCTCATATTTTTTCTTTATTTCTTTTTCCAAAGTTGCAATACATGCTGCCAGCAGGTGGCGATAGCGTTCAAACAGCTGGTTGAAACATAGTTAAATAGAAGTAGAAGAAGAAGCTGTCATGTGATCTCCGGTTAGTGTGTAGCAGCAGAGTTTGATTTGAGACATACTACCTGTGGAGAATTTGCGTACTAGTTAGTACGTACACTAAACTGATGCATACTAACTTCTAGCATACTAAGAGTAGTATGCGATTTGAGACACAGCCCCGGTGTATGAGGGCAGTAGACGACTTCCATTTCCTTTTCCTTCGGTAGAGCTGGAGCACCACCTCTGACGAATAGATCACGGGAGGGTTATTTCCAGCCTAGATTTGGCACATTTGTATTCCCACACAAACAGCGATTTGAAATTCAGAGCTCACCTGAGGGAACCCTCGGCATCTGAGCAACATCATTTGTTAACGCCAAGCTCTGAAAAGGAGGACATTGCTTTAAGAAGAAATGTGGATGTGTCGGGAGTGTGGACTTCATCATAGATGCCAGTAAACATTTCTTTTGTGATAAATAGTTATATAAGACCAATAAAGGGTCTTAAAGACCAGGTAAAGGCATCTTTCTCCGTCAAACCCAAATATGTATTGTATTATGGCATCACAGCATTGTTTATTTTGCGACAACTATGTAATCTGCCGCGATACATTTTCATTAATCTGGATGATTATATCAGTCGCAGACGTGCGTCCTAATACAAACTTGCAGTTTTTTCCAACCTGATGATTGATCGTCGTTGCTGTTGTGCGGCATGAACAGGCAGCGGGTCAAAAGCACACCTGAAATAATTAAATTGCACAGAAAACACAACAGACGCTGAGTAATAAGATGAACGACGAGTCCGAGGGACGGCGAGTCTCCGTTGGTTAGATAGAACTTGATTAATACGTCAATTTAAAAGCGGCTGAAAAAGAACAGATGCACGGTTGTTAGTTTCCTTTTGAGACCATAATAATTCCAATTATCTTATTTAACTTCACCTCTTATGATTTACAGTTGAGGAGGATAGCAACTGATATTTCTCTCATGCATTCTTTTAATCATAATTCAGTATTCATTGGTCATCTGAGGTATATACTGTGTTTTTAATCAAATACAAACCCCTGACTGACTATAAGTTTAACTTAAAACCAATATAAACCTTTTTTGTTGTTAAGTGTTTCCTTAGCAAGACAATACATTTTACATTTTTGGAGCTTAAATTAGCTTTAATTGGCTTAAAATCTCACTGTACAATAATAAAAATAAATATCCCATGAATCCTTGAATATGTTTTAATAGTTGTTTGTTCTACCCCTGTTGCATGGGTTTACTCCGGGCACTCCGGTTTCCTCCCACAGTCCAAAAACATACAGAGTTTGATTGAGAACTTTGGGAAAAATTGTCCATAGGTATGAGTGTGAATGGTTGTCTGGCCTTGTGTGCCCTGCCTCTCGCCCTATGATACTGGGATAGGGTCCAGTCTCCCCGCGACACCGGTAAGAGATAAAGCGGTAGACAATGAATGAATGAATGAGTTAGCTAGCGTAGCTTAACGTGTTAGCCTTCCATCATACTTTCCTGTTATCAAGTGAACAAAAACGTGTCAATAATCAAATATCATTCTGTCAAAGTTTGTACTTTTTTATTTACTGACAAGCAAGTCACTTGTCGAGCCCCTTTAATACTTTGGTAATACTTTGATCCAGTGTCGAGCTGGGCAACGGTTCATTTAGCGTCGACATAAACAACTCGTTGTCATAAGACTTTCTCTAAAGTCCCCTGGAATGTGTGGCTTGAAGTGTGTTCAATTGTGTTAACAATTACCGCATTATTATAATTGCAAGCGTAGCCATACTGTAGCATGTTTATGGTGCCAGTGTACACGGAGTAGCACATGTTGAAATGCTGGTGGAAATGCTGATCACGTATTCCGCAGGCTTGAATCATATTTAGAGGTTAAAATACAAGTGTAACCCAATCAGGCTCAGTGGATTCTCATGAAATCTACGGTTGCCAGCTTTATCGATTGGGACGACCTCGATAAGGGGGGCTCGTAACTCAGCAAGTGTCTCGTGGCCCTGGCTTCGGTATATCTTGCCCACTTATAGCGACAAAAGTTCCCTCCTACCGCCTCCCATATGCATTATGACCGCTCTTCTCTGAGTGGCTGTAACTGTATGGCATACCAGAGAAATGAAGCCAGTTGTCACAAGTTTCTCCCTGTAGACGCACCTGTGTGCGACTGTAATGTATTCTTAGATTTAGAAATAATTAAAGGTTAACATATGTGAAATCCTAACTTTCCTTATTTGAGTCACTCACATGTAGTGAATCTTCTTTCTCTCCAAGACGCAGTAAGTTCCTCATCATGACCATGTTTTGAACCCATTACTTTATAAAGTTGCTCTGAAATCTGGACGAACGAGAGGTTACGAGAGTCCATTATGACGTAATAATGGCTTCACTTCTCCTCCAGCTGTAATCAGGCCCCCGCTTTGTTTATACAACGAGTCCCTTGGAAGTGGAGACTTACAGGATTGATGACGTGCGGTGAAAAAACTCCATGTTTGACCAATCACAGCAGAGTGGGTGTGGTTATGGTCAACAAGATTTAATGTCCAGAAAAACAAAGTGTTTTCAGTGGGCGGAGCTTAAGATCATTTTCTAATGTCAATATTTAAATGAAGAGAGTTTTGTACAAACACACACTGATGAAACAATAGAGAGAATCTATCCATCCATCCATCCATCCATCCATCCATCCATCCATCCATCCATCCATCCATCCATCCATCCATCCATCATCCATCTATCTAGATAAAAAAAAGAAATGAAGCACAAGATAGTAATAGCGATAATAGGAGGTCATCAGACTCAGGTAAAGAGAGATAACACAGCTTTATGTGTTTATATTATATTATGTTTATATTAAACATGTATATCATACATTTCCTCTCTACGGTCTGTTGTCCTGGCAGTGATAAGCACCGAAGCAAATGACACTTAATCACAACAAATTCTTCTTGAACTTGGCAATGGCTTCCAAACTGTTGTCCGTTTTGTGTCTGCTCAGCTCTTTTTTTTGGGGTGTTTTTTTTCCTTTTTTTTTTTCTTCCTCCACGAGCGTCTCCTTGGGCCCACATTTGGTGTCAGATGCTGGCCAGCAGAGAGAGCGTGAGTCATGGTGATGCCTCTGTGAAGGCAGGACTTCACAGTGATTACGCTCCAACACGCCGCAGTAGCTCCTAATTCACTCAGCCAGGAGTGTCCTGTAAATCAGCCGCCGACGCTGCTGAGGGGTGTTAAGCTCAAGGACCGCTGGATGTCCACGGATGCAGGATTCTTCCTCACGCAGCAGAAACATGACCTCCGTGGATCAACCACGAGTGTGGACTGTTTATGGAGTGTGCGGCTCGGATCACACAACTGTGTGGTCATTTTGACAAGGAAAACTTTTAAATCATCGCTGTAAAAAATGATTATTAGAAACATCCATCCATCCATCCATCCATCCATCAATCCATCCATCCATCCATCCATCCATCCATCCATCCATCCATCCATCCATCCATCCATCCATCCATCCATCCATCCATCCATCCATCCATCCATCCATCCATCCATCCATCCATCCATCCATCCATCCATCCATCCATCCATCCATCCATCCATCCATCCATCCATCCATCCATCCATCCATCCATCCATCCATCCATCCATCCATCCATCCATCCATCCATCCATCCATTCATCCATTCATCCTACCATACATCTATCTATCCATCCATCCATCCATCCATCCATCCATCCATCCATCCATCCATCCATCCATCCATCCATCCATCCATCCATCCATCCATCCATCCATCCATCCATCCATCCATCCATCCATCCATCCATCCATCCATCCATCCATCCATCCATCCCTCCATCCATTCATCCTACCATACATCTATCCATCCATTCATTCATCCATGTATCCTATTTTCTTACTTTTAAACATTTAGCTTACTATAACACTTTTAAACATAGAATATATATATACTGTATATATATATACATATATATATATATAATATATATATTATATATATAATATATATATTATATATATAATATAATAAACACTAAACAATTTCCCGAAGGAGACCTCCTTTATAAAGTTCTACCTAACCTAATAACAAATAAATGATCACATGACAAACATAATGTTCACATGACACACATAAGTTAAGGACAAAGATAAAAACGTTCTTGTGTAATGTTAATAATAAACTAATTAAATTTAATAAACTTGAGTATGAAGTATATATTCTTTTCATTGAAATAAAAAAGTACAAAATTGTATTTGAATTTTTATTTTGATATAAGTTGATTAATTATGAATGAAAAGAAAATGGGTAGGGTATTATTCTTAAATAAACACGTATACAAATATACAAAAACTGATATTAAGGTTCATAAAAAGGTGAAAATCCAATTTTTTTTCTCGTATTCCCAGATTGAGAACTGACATTTGGAATCTTTATGGTTTTCTGTAAGCAGCCTGATGAACTTTACGGTATCATGGGTCAATAATACTCATTTTAAGTGATCTCTCTCATGGACCACATTAATCGATGTCGTCCCAGATTTGGCCTCCCTTCCTGAGTTTGACACATGTGACTTCCGAAAAAACTGATGACTGGCGCTGCTGGTAGAAATGTCAGACACTCTCTTTGAATGATGGAACTTTTAAACTCAAAGAGACGTCAGCGTCAAGTTTCTCTCTACAATTTTCAAGATATGGTCACGGAGCCAACTGTGAAATCGCTGACTCCACGAGACACATCACACGTCTTCTTACAACTTATATTGTATGGATTTTTACCAGATATCGTCCAATTTGTTAACATAAAACAACAATTTGACTTAATTCTCATTTAAGAAAGACACCAAAAAGAATTGTTCTTCACTCTGCTCCTTTAATTTTTTTTAAATATATCAGTGTAAAATGTTGAACATGAGGGTAACAAAGAAGTTTACACTGTCAATTTCCATTAGTCCATAAGTTCTCGTTTGATTTTAGTGTGAGAAAATAAATGTTATTAAATGTGTGTAGTCGGTTTCTTCAAGCAAGAGCTTATCATGTGTTAAAATTGCTACTATTCTCTTATCTTGAATGCAGACGTTTGCTGCTCATTATGATGATAAAGTTCCTGAAGATTTAACGGATGCAAAATGTTATTGCTATAAAGTGATTAGCTTTTTGGAAGAACGACAAGATACTGGGCTACGATATCATTGGATCGAGACACATTTTCAAATGTATTTACTCTCAAATATCTGCGGCTCTAGTTTCTGAAAACTCTGTGTGCAACTTGAAATATCTGTGGACAGAATGTTTGTAAACTTCTTCCTCCTTTAGCCTTTTAGCATTAGTGCTAAAAAGCCACGTCCAACTGTCTGTGTATTTCTTTATTTATTTATCACAGTCATTAAAGTCAGCTAAAAAGAGAATTAAATCCTGCGAGATCCTGGCGATGACTGAGGGCGGGAGGATACAGGTAACTTTGGTTATTGCTCCTGATGATAAGGTTCCAGGGTTGAGTCAGTACTTGGGTGACTTAGGTCAGTCTGTCAAACTGAGCCTGAGAAACCTGGGTGTTGTATTTTTTTTTTTTTTTTTAGAATCCCTTATTAGTCCCGCGAGGGGAAATTCAACCATTCACACATACTGATGGGAGTAGGCATGCACACTTGCGCCAAGTTCACCATCAGGAGCAATCAGGGTGAAGTGTCTTGCTCAGGGACACAACGACACAAGCTTGTCTGGAGCTGGGATTGAACCTGCAACCTTTTGGACTGCAGGCAACCACTCTACCATCTGAGCTATGTCGCCCCTATTAAATAATGAATAATGAAAATAATAATTGATAATGAAAATAATAATTGATAAAGACATGTCTCTAGTTCAACACTGAAGAAAACTGACCACAAACTGCTTCAACTGAGAAAAATCTATAAACTAGGAGACTATGAAATGTTGTCACAGCATGATCTGGAGCTTGTAATCCATGTGATTGTGTCATTTAGACTATTGTAACAGTTTATTTTGTGTCTAAACAAGAAGGATCTGTCTCGCCTGCAGTTCATACAAAACTCTGCAGCAGGAATTCTGAGCCGCTCTAGTAGAAGAACTCACATTTCTCCGATCCTTAAAACTCTTCACTGGCTGCCAGTTTCTTTCAGGATCAATTTTAAAATTCTGGTTCTTACTTTCAGATCTATTCATGGTCAGACCTTCCATCATTGATCTGATCCAGACTTACACCCCAGCTTGGGCTCTGAGGTCTGTGGATCAGAATCTACCGATGGTTCCTGAACTTCCGGACCAGAGGAGAGAAATCCTTCCAGACTGTTGCTCCTAAGCTTTGGAACCATCTCTGTGTTTGATGATCTACTGACTCCTTCAAGAAACATCTGAAGACCTTTTTTTTTTGTTCAGGCTTTTCCTTGATTCTCTGAGACTCCTGTGTTTGTCTCGGTGTTATCTTGACCTTTTAAGCATATATTATATCGGGTATTGTTTTGATTGTTTAAGCGCTTTGTGACCCTGGTCTGGAAAAGCGCAATATAAATATTTCTTACTTACTTACTTACATTTTTGGTTTGAAAACAAATGAAAGCAGTTATGACTTCGTCAAGAGTCATGTGTTCTGTAAACAGAGTCAAGTACTATTGATGACATTCTCTTACTGTCTTCCTCTTAACTTTTGCAACAAATAACTGTTGAGAGCTTCATCTGTTGCAGTGCATTATGGGAATAGCATCTCAATTGCTTTTAACACATTTAAAATAGACATGCCAAGGGCTGTTTGTCATTTTATCAAGCGCCGAACATTCCCTGCGGTCCTTGGGTTTGACACTAACTCGAGGCTTCTCATTATTTACATTTATCTACGGTGGCCCACGGGGATGTGGAGCGTCTCTAAATATTATCACGTTATAATGTTTGCTTCCCAACCACATCTTCATGAAACATATACATATTTAAGAAGCCGCTGTTCTTCAGAACAACTTGTCTTTCCATGCCAGCAGAGAGAAAGTGTTCTTGGCCAGGTTGAGCTGAAACTCTTTTGGAGATGATGAAACGCTCTGGGACGCCGAGAGATATTTGTCTTATGTCAGTTGTCAGTCACAGCCCCTCCTCCCCTCCACCCTGTAAAAAGTTCTGGGTTCAGACTAAAATGATGAAGTGGGTCCTCCTTGGCAGCGAAGCTCCTACTGTTTTGATAATAGAGAGTGTTTTATAAGATTACACAGAGCTACGAGGAGAGCTTGTGTGATGTATGGATGCAGGCGCTGGAAGTTAAGTGCAGGGACGCTAATGTCTCCCTGTCCTGGTGAATTATTTGCATAATACACTTTGGAGATTATTAAGAAGTCATTGAGTCGAGGGTTGCTGATCCGATCATTCCAAAACAATATGGTGAAATGAAAAGAAAAGTACAAACTCTAAATACCTGAGCTAAAGCTACTGTATTTCAAGAGTTTAAGTCCAAGTTTTGCTACTGTTTATTCACATTTTTTAATCTACTACAACAACATACAAATCTCTGAGGACTGGCAACAATAATCAATACTAATCATCGTGTAGAGAATTGAAAAGGTACCTTTTGTTTGTCTTTTCTTTGATTATGTTCCCTCTACTGTCTTAACAAGGGCTTAGCAAAAACGCAGCACACAATCGATTAAGAAAATCAATAAACACTTGAGTAACTCAAGCAAAACACAAAGTTCTGTGACAAGGTCGGTGTTGGCTTTGTAGAAATCCTTTTCTTCTGCTTCTTTTTTGTTTTTAGCTTTCTACAGCATCTGAACTCAACTCACTATATCATCCGCAAACATTATGGTCCATAACATTTTTAAAAGCAATGATACAAGTAACCCCTAAAAAGTTGTGAATGAGAAATAAAAGTTGAGATACAAATATGATGACATACTAATACCTCCAGATACCAGTAAGATGTGATGATTATACCTCTAGATACGAGTATGATGAGATACTAATACTGTACCTCCAGGTACGAGAATGACGTGATAATAATACCTCCATATACGAGTATGATGAGAAACTAATACCTCCAGGTACGAGTATGACGTGATAATAATACCTCCATATATGAGTATGATGAGATACTAATACCTCTGGACTAATACCACCACCACCACCATAGATATGGATGGAAGGATGGATGGATGGATGGATGGATGGATGGATGGATGGATGGATGGATGGATGGATGGATGGATGGATGGATGGAAGGATGGATGGATGGATGGATGGATGGATGGATGGATGGATGGATGGATGGATGGAAGGATGGATGGATGGATGGATGGACGGACGGACGGATGGATGGATGGATAGATAGATAGATAGATAGATAGATAGATAGTTTTTCCAGCACACAGCAACACGGACGATAGATTCATAAAACAAAAACAAAGTGCAATTAAAAGAAAGAACAAGATGATACAATCTAAGTCTAAATCTAAAGAACCTAGATCAAAGAAAAATAACAAAGAAAAAAGGATACAAAGATTAACATGGAATAGAATAACATCACTCCACTCCTGCCCCCAAACTCAGAATTATACAATCTAATAGAAAAAGGAATAAATTAGTTCTTGAGTCTAGTAGTGTTGCATCATGGGAGGAGCATTCATGAACTCCATCTGCTTCTCTGCTCACTGATGACAGTGTTCAAAGGATGATGTCATCATCCATGAGAGACAGTAGTTTCTCCTCCTTGCAACTGTCCCCAATGAGTCCAGCTTCATCCTGTTATCAACCTTTTGACACTCATGGATCTGCATCTGGATCTGGAGGCATTATTATCTCATCATAATTGTTTTTTGAGATATAAAACAGTGCAGTTACATTAAAAAGATGCTGCACAAGATTTAGCACAATGCTACTTTACATCTGTAGTCCTCAACAAAGATGCAGACAGTTTACATAATACATCACATACAAATAAAGCAAAAACACAATAATATAGCAAAAATCATTATACTTTAAGCGTAGATTGCATTGTTGGAAAAAAATCTGACGAGATAATAATATCTCAAGGTACAAGTTTGACCAGATATTAATATCTCTAAATACGAGTATGACGACATAATAACATTTTTAGATATGAATATCGCTAGATACTAGTATCCTGAGACAAAAAATAATTACCATCATATCAGCTCCAGGGCTCCGTATGAAACAAAATAATACAATAATATATAATGATGGAGTCTACTTAGGTTAGGTTAGGTTAGGTAGAACTTTATTGATCCCTCAGGAGGTCTTCTTCGGGAAATTGTTTTTTTCCAATTAGCACACAGCAATACAGCAATTATTCATAAAAATTAAAATAATATAAGAACAAGAACAAAGATAAATAAAGAGAAAGAACAAGATGATACAATCTAAGTCTAAAGATAAAGAACATAGATTGAAGAAAAATAACAAAGACAAAGGATACAAAGACTAAAATAGAATAGAATACTTATTCATGCAGGCTTTTCCTTGATTTTCTGGAACTCCTGTGTTGTTCTCAGTTTTATCTTGACTTCTAATATATACATTGTATTGAGTATTGTTTTGATTGTTTAAGCGCTTTTTGACCTTGGTCTGGAAAAGCGCTCTAAAAATATAAATTACTTACTTACTTACAAATTTTTCACATTCACTAGTTGATTCAGTACTCTGCAGCGAGAATTCTGAGCCGCTCTAGTAGAAGAACTCACATTTATCTAATCCTTAAAACTCTTCACTGGCTTCCAGTTTCTTTCAGGATCAACTTTAAAATTCTGGTTCTTACTTTCAGATCTATTCATGGTCAGGCTCCTCCTTACATCACTGATCTGATCCAGCCTTACACCCCAGCTCGGGCTCTGAGGTCTGTGGATCAGAATCTACTGATGGTTCCTGAACACGCTTCAGGACCAGAGGAGAGAAATCCTTCCAGACTGTTGCTCCTAAGCTTTGGAACGATCTTCTCTCTCTTTGCGCTTGATGGAGTCTACTGACTCCTTTAAGAAACATCTTAAGACATTTCTATTTGTTCAGGCTTTTCCTTTATTTTCTGGAACTCCTATTGTGTTATCAGTTTTATCTTGATCTTTTAAGTATAAACTTTATTGAATATTGTTTTGATTGTTAAAGCGCTTTGTGACCCTGATCTGGAAAAGCGCTATATAAATAAAAAATACTTACTTACTTACTTACTTATTATCTCATCATTATCGTATTTCGAGGTAAAAGCATCCCAATACTTATATCAAAATATGAAAAATAATCATGTCACCTCCAGGACTCTGTACAGAACAAACAAAATAAATCGTACGTATTTCACATTAAAACTATCTCAGTTTCAGTTTCAGTTTATTTAAAAGGACAATGTGCAGTTATATTAAAAAGATGCTGCACCAGATTTAGCACAATGCTACCTTCCATCTGTAGTCCTCAACAAAGATGCAGACAGTTTACATAATACATCACATACAAATAAATACACAATACACAAATACACAATAATATAGCAAAATCATTATACTTTAAGGGTAGATCTCATTGTTGGAAAAAATTCTGACGAGATAATAATATCTCAAGGTACGAGTTTGACTAAATATTAATATATAGCTGTCATACTAGATACGAGTATGACGAGTTATCTTGACTTTTAAAGTATATATTTTATTGAGTATTGTTGTGATTGTTTAAGAGCGTTGTGACCCTGGTCTGGAAAAGCGCTATATAAATACAAATTACTTACTTACTTACTTACAAGTATTTCACATTCACTAGCAAATCTTTATACTTTGATTGCATAGTTGGAATAAATCTCTCTCTTTTTAAAAAAAAATCTTAATTACACGCTTTGCTTTTGTCAGACGGTCCCTGGGCCACAGTAGTTGATGCTCGAGCAGCTCCAGTCTCTCAGTCCGTCACCGACGCTGCCGCCGCCGCCGCTGCCGCTGCCGCTGCTGCAGTCTCTCTCTCAGCGGAAAGTCTTCCCACATCCACCGGACCTGCTGCTGCTGCTGGGGCGCTATGATGTCCGTCTCTTGAAAAACGACGCCCCGAGGAAAACACGCCGTGGACATGAGCACGTCTGCCCGGGCGCCCGCCAGGACGATGGGGAACCGGAACCGTCACTTCACCGACGAGCAGACGAGAAAAGGTGGTGATGCGGAGATGCTAACGTTAGCCACACACAGCTAGCGGGGGTTTTTCTCGAGCCCTGTCTGTAAACCCCCCTCCACACACGGGACTCCCGGGAGCCTGTCAGCAGGACCGGGAGCACGATACCGGGATAGCTTTACAAACGAGGCTCGTATTTCGACTCGAATTTTACGCCTTTTTGGCTCCTCCGTTGAACAACCATTAGCTTCCGTTAGCCGTCAGTGCTAGCTTAGCATTAGCTTAAAAAATGAACTTGGTATTCCGTGTGACGTCACATCTCCATGCAGAAACCCGGCGGAAAACTACTGGATTCCGGCAAGAAAAACGGCAATAATCGCGATTTATTGTTGTTGTCTAGGCTCGGAGAGTGACTGGTGTGGTTGATCTTAAGGTTCCCGTTTCGATTCCAGACACCTTTTTTATGTTACGTGTCTCGGAGGAACCTTTAAAACTCCGACCGTTATTGATGGTTTCAGTGGAGCATCTTCGACATCTTTATAAGAAAGAAAACATATAATTGTGAATTAAAATAAAACGTATTTCATCGCTATTTAACAACCCAGTCATTCAGATGTATACAGTTACTGCCTGGTGATCATAAACAAGAGGAATATGAAAGTGAATGTTCCTTTTAAATCCACCCTCTGCCTGACTTGTTATTCCAATCGCCTCTTTTGCAGGTGGAATATCAACAAGGGTTCCCGCGGATCCTTGTAAAGTCTTAAAGTGATAGCTCAGCCCCAAATTTAAATTGCACTTATTTTCTACCCACCTTCATGTCGCCTAAAGGTTGGGAGTAAATCTGTGTCTTTTTGGATGTATAGGCAGAAGTTTAAAAACCATATGAACGTTGCTGACTTTTCCTCCTCCGAAAAAAAGACACTTAAAAACAAATAAATACCTCCATAATTCTCGTCTACAACTTGCCTCTTTTATAGAAGCTCGGACATGAGGAATAGTCCTGAAAAAATTACACCGGTCTATATTTTAAGCTTGTTTTTAGTGGAAGATCCAAGTTTTTTTCAGAGTAATTCCTCTCATGTCGAGGCCTCAAAAAAAGAGGGACGTTACAGACGAGCAGTACGGAGGTATTTGGATGTTTATTTTTGTGTCTTTTGAAGATGAAAAGTGAGCATCAGTGGCGACCATCATTTGTGGTCGTACATTTCTGCCTGTAACACCAATTGGATTACTCTTAAAAAAATAAAAATAAAAAGGCGAGTAGAAATAAGTTAAAATTAATCCATTTTATTTTTTTTATTTGAATGCTTTATTACGATGCGTAGTTCCAAAAGAAAATAAACTTCAGACAATTAAACAAAACCAATGAGATTAGAGGAACAAAGATGGCGATAGTAAGTAAGTAAGTAAGTCATTTTTATTTGTATAGCGCTTTTCCAGACCAGGGTCACAAAGCGCTTAAACAATCAAAACAATATTCAATAAAGTATATACTTTAAAGATCAAGATAAAACTGATAACACAACAGGAGTTCCAGAAAATCAAGGAAAAGCCTGAACAAATAAAAACGTCTTAATATGTTTCTAATAAAACAATAATGATATGAACCCATAAGTCCGAAGATTTAAAAGTAATAAAATTCATGAATCTAGAAACAAGGCCTTAATTGATATTAAAAATGTCTTGCATCATTTTCTTGACGTCTAAAAAATGTGAACACATTTTAAATAAAGTTTTTGTTCAAAAAATCTCAAAATAACTGGCAAAATTATGTGTATAAATTGACAAAGAAAATAGTGGAACCAGCAAAATTTTGTAGCAACTTTTGGAAATATATTTGAGAAACAAGGAATGTGTAAATTTTATGAGAATTTTCTGTCCAACCAACATTTTTTCGACTTGTGTGAGACAGGAAATTGTGCAAGATTGTTTTTTCAAACTCGTGCTCAATAGTTGACGTGTTTTTTTTGTTGCAATTTTGATTGATCGTCGAGTTGGTCTTCAACTTGATTTCCATTAGTTTTAAAAGCCCTGAATTCTAACTTTCCTTAAGCTGTAGCAACCTGATCAAGCGGCTGTCTGATGGAAACTAATGTCCCGTGCAGTAAGACGGTAATACAAAAAAAAATCTGCTCTCATTACTGGGAGCAGTTGTTTGGTGATTGATGGAGGATGTTACACCGACGCTTGTACAACATGTATCATTAGGGACGCCGGCGGGACTGAGAGCTTATGTGACTTTTTGTTGCTATGACGAGTCTGTTCTTGGCTCCTTCGTAAGTGATACCTGTGGTCTTTTTCATACCTGTCTTTCTTTAGGGGAGTCAAATGTCACTCCTTGAAATTTAAGCCATTTAGGACTTGTTGCTGTCGTAGAAAAAAATGTATAGGACTGGAGGGATACAATATTTCACTCTTTAACACGTACGTACATCAGAACAGGTCCTTCAAACTGTTGCTATCACAGCATTTGTACTGATATAAGTTAGTTATTTGTTCATGGGTTCATTGATTGTTTTTTTCTTTTACACTAGGATTCTGTTAAACATTTACCATACTTGACTTTAATAGATGATACACATTTTTCTGCACAATTTATACTTGTTGATGATTATTTAAATGCTCAAATTAAACTGAAAAAACCTCATGTCCACACACCAGTCGTTTTGATTTTAGACAAACTGTATAATTTCCATTTTAAAACCTAAACAAACGAATTGACACGCATGCACACAAACACTATAATCTACATGGTAAAGATTTGTTAAAATGCAACCAGCCTGTACTGGTTAAACATATATTCAACAAAAAAAACACAAGAATCATTTCACTTAAGTCTGACACAATAATTTTTAGAGCTGTCGACTGTAATGCAATTAATACCTATTGACTCTACCTTATGACGGCACACTCGTCAATGTGTGCAACTGCCGTCTCCACATTAACACCCTAAAGTCTAAAAAAAAAAGTTTTTTAACCTGATTTTCTTACTGCTTGTCATTTGGTTCCCACAGCATCATCATGACTCTCTCCTTTCCGACGAGCCAATCCATCCTTGAGGGACCCCTGCCATTTCTGATCCGTGGAATACAGGACGCAGGGATGAGATAATATCGCACAACAACCAGCCGGTGCATGCTGCTACAACGTCACCCGTGGCATTTATAGACCCACCCACTCAGGCCCCTTGACCCTGCCCCCCCCCCCCAACCCTCGCCTCCTGGTGAAGATAATTTCAACGGTCACAAGATGACCACACCGGCTCTCCTGCCGCTGTCGGGCCGCAGGATACCCACGCTGTCCCCGGGGGCCTCGTCATTCCCTCACCACAGGGCCACTTTGAGGCTTTCGGAGAAGTTTATCCTCCTCCTCATCCTCAGTGCCTTCATCACGTTGTGTTTCGGGGCCTTCTTTTTTCTCCCGGACAATTCCAAGCACAAGCGCTTCGATCTGGGCTTGGAGGACGTGCTCATACCCCACATTGACCCGCCCAAGGAGGGGAAGCACTCGTCCGGACAGGTCGTCATCCACGGACAGGGGGCACATGATGAGCATAGACACAGGTGAGAAGGAACTTTCCTCAATAATCTCTTCGACATCCTTGTTAATGATTATTCTGTGGAGGATTTCTCTCGCTGACAACTGCTCATCTTTGAATTAAATCTGCTGAGCTTTAAGGAGCCTACGCTTCTGTGAAGGACGTTTAAAGCATGTCACTCACGTTTGTTCTTTGCTTAAAAGGTGTGTACAAATGGCTTCTTGGCAAACGCCCTCTTTCCTAAAACCAAGGATACAAACAAACAAAATGAGTCATGAGAAAGCATGATTTCTGTTCGCATTAGTCAAACCTTTTTTTGTTTCTCCATCTTTATATTACTGGACTGTCAGAAAACCAATACCTAGTTTATACCAGCTGTGTAAAGATGCACTTAAATATCGCAATGTTTTGTCCCCTGATCCCAGATTTTATGTCAACAGTGTTGAAATTAAATGAAATATCGGTTGAATTTAAACCTCCGGCCACTAGTTGGCAGCATACGCTAGTTGAGCCAAAAAAATGAATAAATTGTGTTTACTAAGCTGTGACAGTTTTCCAACAACTAAATTCTTTATAAGAAATTCAATGTATTGTTGTTCCACTAGTATTTCAATTTAATGCAATATATCATATTGTTGCCCCTGTATCGTGCTGCGTATTGTTGTCACAGTTTTTTTAGCATTATCATGTAATCTTTTAATAATCTTTTTGCGATAAAAAACATAATAGAAAGTATATAACTGTTCTATTAATATTTTACAAAAGTGTTGCTAATTAAAGTCTCACTATATCCAGTGAAATTATGATGCTTCATATTATTGTTGTTATAATTGTTATATTCTTATTATTTTAGTTTTCCTTCAGGTATCATGTGCAAATAGCTTATTGTTGGAAGATTTTCAATATCTCCATTTGCTCAGGCTTGATTATTATTGTTTTTTTAATTTCTTATGGAGCAAACGTTTGGCATGAAATTACCTGTGTGGGGCAAAATCAGAATCCATTTTTGATCATGAAAATGAGGTGGTTTTGAGCATCTTAATTTAAGAACCTGTCATGAGGCAATAATTAAAACAATAAATAATCATTACACACCCTCTGAGCACCAGCCCACTGGTTAACTTAGGATTTACTCATGAGAATCAGGAAGTCATGAAGTGTGTTTCGAAAACAAAATTTGTGAAGGGTAATGCTGGCCGCCAGCGAAGCGGTTGAAGAAACTTTTCCAGATCGGTCTCCTGCATGCATGTGTGGGAGGTCATTTATTTCACAGAGTGCTTGGCATACTTTTCGTCTCTCACTGTTTTACACCAGCAAGCAGCCTTGAGCTCCCATAGATCCTGTGGTTTGGTAAGATTTTCCAAAACAAATCTGAGCTTAAGACCTTGTACAGAAACTTGTGTGTACAAACTTGTACAAAACTCTGCAGCGAGAATTCTGAGCCGCTCTAGTAGAAGAACTCACATTTCCCCGATCCTTAAATCTCTTCACTGGCTTCCAGTTTCTTTCAGGATCAATTAAAAAAATTCTCTCACTTTCAGATCTATTCATGGTCAGACCTTCCATCAGTGATCTGATCCAGACTTACACGCCAGCTCGGGCTCTGAGGTCTGTGGATCAGAATCTACTGATGGTTCCTGAACACGCTTCCGGACCAGAGGAGAGAAATCCTTCCAGACTGTTGTTCCTAAAAGCATTTATTTTAGCTGTACATTGTTTTTGTTTGTTAAAGCGCTTTGTGACTCTGGTCTAGAAAGACGCTTTACAAATAACGTTTGCTTACTTACTTACTTACCTGCTTTGGAAAAAAGATGCTCTTGGTCCCCTGAGATGCAAATTGAGATCAGAGTGTTGACCAGAGCAGATTTTTGTTTTTCATTAATGGTGTCTCTAATGAGTTTTTTAGGGTAACAGATGAATTCCTCTTGCATATCCACCCAGCAAGTGTACACTCTGTTCTTTTTCGTGTGTGAAAGTTCTCGGGTGCAAATTGAGTCCAGTGTTGTTCAAATAAATGACAAGAGCAACGACAGTATTTTTTGAAAACCTCTTTCAACAAATAAGAACTCAGGGATAAACTTCTGAATTCAAGAAATAAAAATATGGACAGTTAGTTTTGACAGAGATTTCTGAATCTATGCTATGTACGAGTGGATTTTCAGTTTGTCAGTTTACATATATTGGTGATTTTCATGCAATCCTACACATCTTTTCTTAACCTAATCCTACAAGATGGATAAAAAATAGCAGAGAAGAAAAATCCTATTGTTTCTGCCCCATATTTTAACGTTTCTTTCTCAGTAAACAAAACATTTGCTTCATAGTTAGTTGATGTTTTGGTTGTTATTACTGACTAATGTTATGTTATTGGTTTAGGTTAGGTAGAACTTTACTGATCCCTCAGGAGGTCTCCTTCGGGAAATGTTTTTTTTTCCAATTAGCCACAGCAAATACAGCAATTTTTCATAAAAAAAATAAAAAAATAAAATAAGAACAAGAACTAGGAGAAATAAAGAGAAAGAACAAGGTGATACAGTCTAAGTCTAAGATAAAGAACATTGATCAAAGAAAATAACAAAGGATACAAAGACTAACATAGAATAGAACATCATGATACTTTTTCTCCACTCAGTGTTTTTCCCTAGATGTTGTTGTCTTTGCCTTTATACTATTTCCTAGTTATCCTTAACCAAACAAGTCCTGTCCTACATTGTCCCTGTACCCTTATTTTTAGGATAAGCACCCCCATAAACGGGGCACTAGAATTGAGTATTGAAGTGTAGACGTGTGTCCATGTATTGGTTATTTACTGCAATATAAGGAGTGACAAATACCAACCCTAGTCCAGAAGCACCAAGAAATTATTTATCATAATCTGGCTCCATACTGTGTATTTGTTGAGACACGATGCTTATGGCCTGAATAAATACATGGACTGTCGGTATCGACCACTTTTTAAGATGAAAGTTCACATTTGAAAAGCAACAATTGCCTTCAGTTCCTCACCAAGTATGAGCAACTTCGCCGCTGCTTGTCAGAATAAACGGATTAGTGGTTTAGTAGTATCAGCCAAATGAAGATCTCTGAATTTTAGGATTGTGATCAAGGTTTAGCAATTAATCCATCAGTAATGAGCATTCACGCTGGGCGCTCGCCAAACTGCCCCGCAGATTCAACAGGCTTGCCATCTGCCACCAAATAAAAAATGTAATTTGGTCGGTGGAATGAGGTTTTAATCGGTGAACTATCAGTCTTAATGGAGACTAATCTTTCAGAACATACTTTGTCGGCTCAGGTGGACAGAAGTGTTTTTAAATAAACAAGTTTTTTTGTTTTCATTTCATCAACACTAGCGCTGGTCAGGGATTATATTGTGTGCTATAATCCCAGATGAAGGATTAGCCCTTTTGCGGTATCTTCACAAATGATGTGGAAAATATCCCTTTACAGATGTTATGTGAGCTCAGTTATCCTTCTACAGTTACAAGTTTTTTTGTCTCCTGCCTAATTGAATGTTCTTTAGGATGAATACTTGAGGGTTATTGTGCCTTTCTCAGATATCCATAGACCGTTTTCACTCGGTGTAAGATTCTCTGATTTGAAAGAGGAACTCGGTCTCTAGGGTGACAAGTTTGTCAGCAAACTGAATACAAAATGTTGCAAGAAGGGGTTTAAATGTCCACCTGTCACGACTCAATACTTCGTCACTTCATCCTGAGGCATGAAATTGTTCAACTAAATCCCTTTGTGCAAAGGATTTCACTCTCGAATTGATGACTGACCCAGTTTTTTTTTGTTTATATGTAACCAAAGTGGGAAAAAGTGGACGTTTTAACAACAATGCAGGAGTTCTACACAAGCATATTACAGAAAACTTTGTTGTACTCCACCCAAATGCTTATTCCTTTAAAAGAAACAGGCATTTTTATAATTCCGACTGACAAGTTTATTTATTTTGTTGTATTAAAGTCTGCAAACTATTGTTACTATTGATTGTGCTTTGCAAAAGTCCACAAATGAGGGAAGTTTAAAGGATTTTTTTTAACAATACGTTTTAGTGGAAAGTATTTTTGCTTTAGCCATTAATTGTTTAACAAAGCTGAGAAAATCATTGTCTTCAAATCAACTTTTTCTCATGTTCCAGACCCTTCAGAAAAAGGATGGTATTGGGTTTGAACATTCATAAGAAAATAGGTTTTTCTTGACTGGGGATTTTTTTAAAAGGGAGGTGTTGAGCAATGGGGATTTTATGTAAGTAGGTTATTTTTATTTGTATAGCGCTTTTCCAGACCAGGGTCACAAAGCCCTTAAACAATCAAAAAAATATTCAATAAAGTATATACTTTAAAGGGAAAGATAAAACTGATAACACAACAGGAGTTCCAGAAAATCAAGGAAAAGCCTGAACAAATAAAAACGTCTTAAGATGTTTCTTGAAGGAGTCAGTAGATTGAAACTTGACTAGTGCTGCTTGCATCATATGAAGCTACATGTTTGTCATAAGCTCAAAGTCAAAGTAATGACAAACATGTCTCGCGGTTTCCTTTCAGATGTTTGTGCAGCTGCTGAATGACAGATCCTGCTTCAATGCACACATTCTACAGCATTATTATTCAGTTCCTTTTTTCAATTATCCTGCCTTTTTGTGGCTTTTTCTGCAGTTTTTTTTGCCCCCCCCAGGTAATTGTCTATTGTTGTATAGTAGTGGTAAAAACATTCTGTGCTGCTAAAATAATTAAATATATTTTTTAACAATTATTATTGAGGTAAAACAACATTTTTTCGTCAAAATTTCCTGTTGTTGTAAATGTAAGAAGAGAGCGACCAGGTTTAGTTTCCTGAAGGAAAGTCACAAATTCAATCTGATTAATTGTATTTACATTAACACCCAAAGCCAACGGTGTCAATTTCTCAGGTCGTGTCATTGTTCCGTTGTCATAGCTAGCATGTCGGCCATTAGTTTTGTAAGGCAAATCATTTTCCTTTCGCTCTTTGATAACGGCTGTAAATCCACATCCAAGGCGTCCGGGTCGCACCGTGCCTGCACCAGTGTCCCCTTATTTATCATAGTTAGATCCCATCTTGGATATAATTCTGAGCCTCCATGCTTCAGTCGCCTGCCAGCCTCAATTTGAATGTCTAGCACTTGCTTGTTGAGATGTATGTGAGACTTTACTCTCACAATCCCCAGGTGCTTTAGAAGGAGCTACTAGCCCTGCACAGTTGCAAATGTCAATCTGGATCAATTTGAATGGAAGCAGGATAGTAGTTTGTGGACAGCATGACTCGTGACTCCCTGGCTTGCTTCTTTTTAGCCTTCATGTGGTCAACTTTGCTCTCAGGATAATTAAAATGATGTTAACGTTTAGTTTTTATGCCTCTGAACTTTTATCAATTCACAATTATTGTGATTATTATGCTTTCATTTACTTAAGATTTTTACAAATTGTCCTTTAAGACATGCATAGTTTGCTTCACACACTTGAGATACTGATCTGGGAAAAGGAGTATCTGCATGACATTTACACAGTTTTGTAGGCAGTAATTTACGAGCCAATTGATGGTTTTCAAGAACATGCTGTACTGTGAACATGTATTTGACTTGTTGCAATTGGTTACAGTTTTAAGTTGACATTTTAACCACCAAGGGATTGTCTTCGAAGGGTAGTTTGTGAAAGGGATGAAAGAGAATATAGTTGTCCAACTTTATATCGAGAAAATGTTTTTATTGCAGGAAATATGTCAGCCTGAGGGACACTTTTCTGGACAACGGATCTGCTCTTGTTATTTTAAAAGCTTTCAGACAGTGTTTGGTTGTCACTGAAGCGGGTTCCGACCCAACCGTGGTTCTTTTGGCTCAAAGAAATTGGAGCTAATGTTTGTTTGATACAGGCTGGGTGACGGAAAAAAACGTCATTTAGTTTCGTGTCTTTAATCTTGCAAGAACCAGCATGGATGTTATTATGATTTAAACGAGGAAGTCTCTTCTATATTCATTGTGTACTGAACTAAGTCCACTCATGTTGTCATCTATTTACGATAAGAGGTACATTTGGTTTCCTGAAAAGAAATGTTCCTTTAAAATTCCAGGATCACCGTGTTCTCTATATTCTTTTCGTAAAATTTCACAAGATGAAGGGTTTCCATTCAATATCAGAAATCTCTCTCTGGGGCCAAGAACTGAAAACAACATCTATTGAGAGAAGCATTTTTGACATGTATTTTTTGTTGTTTTTCTGTCTTGAGCAGCCCATTGATATGAACTTGCAGTATGTCAAGGGAACAAATGGCTTTGCTGTGAGAAGTCTAGAGAATGTGATCAAGGCTTATCTCCTCATTCACACCGGTACTAAGATCTTTTCGCAGCATCTCATTTCCTTGTCTCTCGATCGTGTTTAGTTTTGTTTTTTTTAAATCTTTTTACTGGTGTTCCCGAGCACAGACCCAGCTGCAGCCTCTCCCACTTGCTGAAGATCCATTCTTTTGTAACCTCACGTACAATGGAGGAGATCATACGCGTTAGTGGCTCGGTCTTCTTGTTTTCTACAACTTTTGTGAGGGTTTGTACACTCTGCAGCCAGTGATGAAGTTATGAAGGTCTTAAGTATTGTGATTAAGATGAGTTGTATAATATGTTTACATCTTAAATGATTGACAACTGAGCACTGCTGACTCGTGCGGTGTCACATCTACTCTAGCAAACTGACACACTATAGAGAATGAAGAAGTGAAATCTGTAACAGTCTAGTTTTTAGCCAAATCCTTCCTTATAATTTGGTTAAATATAAAGTGAAACCGAACGACTAATCTAAAGACTTGTTTTTAAATAGACACAAATGAGTGTATGTTTTCCATCTTCACTGCCTGACTTCCAAGTTGGCAGCACATCGTTTCTGTTTAAAGCTGAAGGGCAAAGGATTTATTTAAATTAAACCCATCTGCTAATGCCGAATCATCAGGTTTTAAATTATTTATTCTAGACAAAGGCAACAGAAATGTGCTGTGGGCTAACACTGGGAACATTTAATGCAATTTACTGGTTATGAAACACTTGAATATCTTATTCAAAATGATTGGATAAGCTGATTTAAGTCTTTACCTGTATAGCTATACATCTCTTACTGTGAGAAGAAAGTGTTGAAGATGTTATAATATCTTCATAGACTCAAACATTTGTTTTTTTTTGGTGACTTGGAACATTTTATTTTGTATAGCTTGAAGACCAATATACAATCTCTAAACTTCATTAGAGAAAACACCATCCATTTAGAAATGATTCCCCTGTTAAAGTGCATGAATATTCACATTATGCTTCTTTGAAGTTGGAAAAGCGCTATATAAATAAATATTACTTACTTACTTACTTACAAAAGAGCACCAATGGCTGCCTCGATGATGTTGATAGGGAAGTACAAAGTAGGTCAGAAGGAACCGGATCGAGTAAAAAAGCCTATGACGGAGTTTCCTAGAAACTGTGGAAGTGTGTCAGTGTCTGAAGCAGCACATATCGATGCTCCAGACATCTTCAAAGAATAAAAACCTCAACATGTAAATGATACCAAATAGGAGATGGTTTGGCTGACTGGAAACTATCTGGTATCACAACAGTTAAATGTTTCTACTGTAACTACAGTTAAGGATAATCTAGCCTTTGCTAACGTTAAACGTCTCTTTCTTCGTAATTTTCCAAAATTTTAACTTGTTGTTTTAGCTTAAATACTGCAGCATAGCGACAATAGAGCACGCTAGTGATGCTAACAAGGTTGTCACTGCCTAAAAGAGTTGGTCTGAGCAACATTACTTAAAATGGCAGCGAAAGATCCAATATTGGCCCCGATCCTCTTTAAACCTACAAATGTATTTTAGATAAACCAGAATATTACTTAAAATAACCATCGTCTGTGAAGGTTTTTGACTTTCCATTGCACTGATGGATGTTTTTGTATCGCTCATTAAGTAAAGAATGCAAAAAATTTCCTTTGAAAGTTTATCACTTTATCAAAAATAAACCTTTACATTTGATGCAGCCCATAGATATAGACAACGTTTTCTGTTTTAGTGTAAGTATATAAGTAATAGTCATTTGTAAAGTGCCTTTCTAGACCAGGGTCACAAAGAACTTTAACAATAAAAACGATTTAACACAGTTAAAATATATACTTTAAAAGGCAGAGACACATACAGACAAACACAGTGACATCGTTTGAGTTCCTTTTTTCCTCCTCACAGGTTGGTTTGTGCCTCCGTAACTTTTATTTAAGTGATACCAGCGCAGGTCGCTCTCTTATGTGCGACAGGCAGCATTCTGCTCGACGGCTCAGAACACAACTGTCGTTCGAGGCAGCAGTGAAGCAAAGATGGTGGGAAAAGAGAATGACTTTTCAGTCGAGAGGCTTTTCATCATCTCTGCCGAGGGCTAGTCGACCCGGAGTGAAAACAAGTGATGTTTGCATTTGCGTGCGATGGAACAACAAAACCCTCGGCGTAAATGTTGACTATAAACGTTCACACCCAGTTGTTCACACACGTCCACGGAAACTCATCGAAACCACCGACCATGTATATTCAGAACACAATGTTCTGGATATGTTCATGTGAGATATACAAAATAGATGGGCAGTATCTATGAGGTTAAGTGTTTTTGTTACTTGCTGGTGATTCTCTTGTGTTTTGGAACAGTTGATACAGAAAGAATAACGTTTTTTTTAATCGAACTGTGTATTAATATTTTGGCTCTTTCTTACGCCGAGCAGTACTTTTTTATGTTTGACAAAGCACATCGCATATTCCCTTTTAGGTATAAACTGTCCATAATCCTGCATACTTCTGTCACTTTAATCTTGACACTCCTAATTTAAAATTGATAAAGATGATTAATTAAAGCCTCTCTGAGCTACACCGTACAACTACACGAGAAATTCCGCTTTATTATTTATACTTTTAGATAAATATGTCAATAAATAAGAAATGATGCATTTACTTGATCCATATGAAATGATCAATCCAAAGCTTTTTAAGAGCAGATCTTAACAGTTTGCTTCTAATCAACCAAACTTCCATTTTTCTTTCTCATAAATAATGTCATCATACTATCCATCTAGATACTCTTAGTGTCAAGAGAGTTCAACCTGGTGGAAATAATTTACACGCTTTTTTTTTGCCTGATGATTACAATTTTGCAGACAGGGCTGACATTTGTGCTACTTTGTTTTAAGTTATTTATTTAGTAGTATCTTGTGTCTATGCTTTTTTTTCAAGTCACTGTGTTTAACGCAGGACTTTTTTTTTTCTTTGAATGGTTGTATCAGAAATGACTGAAATGTGACAGATCTCACTTCACTGTGCCACAGTTAATGTAATAGTTTAAAATGCAGTAGTAGATTTCTCCTGCTCATACTGTGGCCATAGACGAACAAATGAATGACAAATATGCCATAGCAACAGAGTAATGGGTGAAAAAAAACTTGCATGAGGACATCAAATGAGTGCTTTGTCACCCGTGATGTTGCTATTGCACGTCTACTCTTGTTGCCATGGTTCCATTTTTACAAAGTCCTTAATGCCACGGCGTGTACCACCAGACTTGTGTTGCCACCGTTTCGTCAAGCAGTTGCTATGGAAAGACCATGACTGTGCAAAGCATCAGATACTCTTGTGTCGGCGACTGAGGAATTCTTTTGTTATAAAAGACGGTGGTCCTGCCATTAAAGCTGACTTTAACTTGTGCATTAATTATTCATATGATTAAATTACCTTTTACAAAAGTGCAAGTGTTATATGGTTTTACACAGAAATCGATCGATACCAATTTCCTTCTTGTCTTGTATCTGAAGGTTTGGTGCAAGACGATTTTAAAAGTTTAATTTACTTTAAACGTAGCTTAACATGAGGAAATGCTTGGAAATTAATTCTGGGTTATAGTTATTTGTTCTTTTAGACATTAAAAGGAATTTTTCAACGCCGATATGTACCTCATGCTGCTCTTTTAATAAACATTTGCAATGTTGCTTAAGGCTGGCATTTATGATGCAATTACAAACATTTAATTTGGAATTCAATCAATTAAAAAAAAATCTCAATAATGTAACGATAATAGTCTAAATACGGATATTTGCAAAAGCATTCGGAGGTGATGTTGAACAGAAGTGAGGAGCCCGAGGTGATCACATCATTGTTCACTTCTGTCTGTACTCGTCTTAGGTGGCATTTCAGCCGACTGGTAATTGTCATAATGACATGTTTGACATTTGGGGGTACAAATTGAATCGGCAACAACCCCAGGGTGAGACCGATAATGACTGGTGTAAATGGAAGACAGGGGGGGTGGGAAGGGCGAAGGAAGCAAAATGTGTCTTTCTCCGTGGATTTAGCTGGAAGGCATGTAAGCACTCAAACAATTTGAAGGTTACTGTCGGTTACACCACAGATTTACTGTTGTCGTTATTGTAGTACACTTTACTCAAAGCCCTTCTGTAGCCCCCACTCTTGATCCATCGGGGATTAGTGTGATGCTTGGATTGAAAGTTTGTTGTTGTGATTGTGTTTTGTTTGAGCTGTTGCCTTGAGTGGATTGAACAGAACAAGAAATCTATTCTTTATCTAAACGTCATTAATCTTGGATGACAATACCGAAATAATAGCCGAGGCGGTGGAAACAATAGATGGTATTGTGTATTGATGGAAGTATGTGTTTTGCTGTGTGAACTGAGAAATGTTGTAACTTGGGGTGTTTTCGAAAAATATTGATCGTGGTATTCTTCTCACAATACAATAAATTCAATTTTATTTTAAGTGTAATATCAATACAAAGTTATCTCAAGACACTTTAAAGTTTGAAAAAGACTTCATTGGAGAAAAGCCAAAACAATGGTTTCATAATTATTTTTCATATTTGGCTTAGAAATAGTATTTTATGTTGCCATAGTTCTTTTATGGTTTAAAGTTAAGTAAATTGTTTAAATGAAATGTATTTTATTTACAATTATCATGAAAATATTCACTCTGTTCATCTTTAGATTGGGTTTGAGTCCCACTCGTTGGATATTTTAGCCTCTAATTTTGATTAAATTCACATTTTTTATGTGTCCTTCCATAGATGAATTCAGTGCAAGTCATCAAACTTTCCGGTGATGACAAAAGTATTGTAATAATTGTGTTGTGTTGTAAAAAGAAATGTGTGTGGTTATGAACAATTCCCAATATATTTATAAATATATATTTCGATTTTTTGTATTGCCTTAAATTTCTCATTTATTAGTAAATTACATGCTGTAAAAGGTGTGAGTGGTCTAGAGGTTGGTAAATAGTACTATCATGCAGGGGGTCAAAGTTCACTAGCTGAGAAGGAACAATTCTAAATCACGGATGTTGATTTTGGAGATGTCTTGAACTGAGTAAACGCTTCTTTTTAGGCTACAAAATCAATTGGCCTCTTTTAAAGGAATGCACTTAATCTGTGCTCCAGACAGAAATATCAATGTTAAGAGTGGAACGATTTCATTTTATTTGACGACATTGTTAAGCCTCTCATAAATAAATAAAAAATCCCGGTGGCTAATAATGTCTGCCTCATTTAGACGAACACAAGCTGACAGACTATCAATGGCTGCAGACATTAGGGTCCTCCAAAATAACCATCCAGTCAACAGCTCAGTTGAACAGACTCGATAAAAAAATGAACAGTTTGCACGGAGGGAGGATTTATTCCCGGGCTGTTATGTTATGCTACATTAATTTTAAGTGAGTGTATATGCAGCACAATAATCACCCATTAAAGCCGTCTGTGCTGAAACTGTGCCGAGACTCGCTCACACCACCAGCACCGTCTACACACACTTTTGAACGCATGTTGCTGTGAAGCAGTTTTCTCACGCCATAGGTGTGCGGAACACAAATTGAACAATCGAAGAACCTTGCCAGCCCTAAATGGAACAATACAGCTCCATGTTACATGTGATGGATTAGCATTCTTCTATCGTGCAATCCGCACTGCAGGATTTGTTGGAAACCATTACAGTCATGCATGCTCGGCTGCATGAATATTTATGACGGGTTTCCTTGGTGATGTTGCGTAATTCAGAAGCTGTTTATTTTGGTCTGTTGTTTTATCCACATTCTGAAAGTGCGTTTGTGTCATGTTTTCTTTAAGGGCTGCATATTGAGTCTGGTGAAACGATGCGTAACACGACACATGGGCAACAAGAGGATTTGTTGTAATACTGTAGTTATAAAGATATATTTGTAGTATTGTCGAGTACTTGTGTGGTGCAGAATTTACAGACCACATGACTCTTGTCGAAGTCATAACTGTTTTCATTTGTATTTAAATTTGCATGCCCAAACATCAGCTTTAAAAGCTGCTGGAGTCCAATGTATCCTCCTGTCCTCAGTCATCGCAGGACTCTTTTGGGATTTCCTTGTTACTTTAGCTACTGAGGGCTTAATGCTGCCATCTAAAAGTTGAATTGCAACACAAAAATGAACTAACTGTGAATATTTGCATGTTAATTGCTAATAAATACTTTATGCACACTTTATTGAATATGAAGTATTAATCATAAAATAACTACCATCATTATAAAATATGATTTTTAAGGCCAGAACATTTTATTTTGAGGGATAAAATCAATTCGATATTGTCAAAAATATATTTGATATTTAAACGTTTAATATTTATTCTTATTTATTATAAAAGTATTAGGTTTTTTAGCTATGCAACTAATCAAACTGTAATCTTTGCGGGTGTGGACAGCTTTTATTTTGCAACCTTAAGATTCCGTTTTAAGGTAATTGTTTTTAATTTGAGCGACGTCTGAGTCACCGTGCAGCTCAGTGGAAAGAATAAATCACTTCCTGCACAGCACACCTGTCTTAACAGGTCATCTGCGCGCCGGGCTTTATTTAGCCGGTCTCGATTGATGGCCCCGTGAAGAGTCGCAGACCTGATACAAGCAGGAAGTGAGTTGTTAGTGCCAGCTCGCGACGGCTGATTTAAGTGCCCAGATCTTTTTTTTTCAAGCCAACTTCAGGTCTTGACAAAAGCTCTTCTTAAAGCCATCCAGAATGAGTGAAGATTATTCCTGCAATCCTTAAATGTTGTCTACAGGAAATCCACTTCAGCCCCTTTCAAATCCTATAAACTCGATCTACGAGTGGTGTTCATTGTCGCAAACATTCTAATGACACATTGTGTCGTGTGACTCACGGTTCTAAGCTTGTATTTCCATGAGGGTTTTGGTGTAATTGAAACAATTCTCGACTAGCGCTCTTTTTTTTTTCCTTCAGTGCCCCGTGGCTGGAACATTTAAACGCTGTAGAGCAGTAAGTGTAGCGACTTCATTTAATGCTTTACTTAAGCGATTAAACCCATTACGTGAAACCCTTTGAACTTCTTCTGTGTGTGGAACATGCTTTTTGATTAAATATGTCATGCCTGTTTACTTGCATGTTATTTTACATGTAAAACGTAAGCGTTCCTGTACAGTTTTGCTTCTTCTGTAACCTAGTTTTTTCTAACTTTTGGAAACGCAACATGGTCAAAGCGATCAGCAATTACCATATATTTGGTCAAATTCATAATATACTTGTCTGAAAAAATAATTGCATTTAACGTCAGCATTTTACGAAGTAGCTATTGTGCATCTGGAGATATAGAACCATTATTTACCGTATTTTCCAGACTATAAGTCGCAGTTTTTTTCATAGTTTGTCCGGGGGTGAGACTTATACTCTGGAGCAACTAATGTGTGAAATTATTAACACATTATTACCGGTATATCATTTCACATTTTCGACGTAGAAGAGGAAGCGCCGCATCTTCTACCTCCGGAGTTAGTTAGTTGTTTAAAAGTGACACCGAGGATGAAGTTTTCATTGGATTTTAGTTATTAGGAGTTACACGGATGGTTTGGTAAACTTCTTAGCATGTTGTTTATGCTATAGTTATCTGAATAACTCTTAATATGTTATGTTAACATACCAGGTTCTCAGTTGTGTCATGTAACGTAACATACAATTATTCAGCCTGTTGTTGCCTCTATTCTATTTTTATTTTAAATTGCCTTTCAAGATGAAATGTCTGTTCTTGGTGTTGGATTTTATCAAATAAATTTCCCCCAAACATGCAATTATACTCCAGTGCGACTTATATATGTTTTTTCCTTCTTTATTATGCATTTTATGGCTGGAGCGACTTGTACTCCGGAGCGACTTATAGTCCGGAAAATACGGTAGTTCTTTGGAACCCAATATAGATCACCGACATAGCCAGTGGTAAACTGGACAGAAATATGTTTTTGTCTTGTTCGTCCGGGTAACGCTTTTCCAAGAAGTTCCAATTAGTTTCAAAGAACTGGTCTCGTCCTCTCGGTCGCTGAGCTCCCTCCCGAGGAAATTCAAAAACATCCGCATCCAGGCTCAGGCGATGGTGACACCTCACTTTGACAGTAAGAGCTAAAGACACCTTCTACGGCTAATGACCCTCGAGAGGTGAATCACCCTGATGGGTTTCTATGACCCGCACACACACCTGGCCCTCACACACCACTTATTTGGAACTGAAAAAGCCTCTCGGTCGAGAGGTGGAACGTCTTCCCCGATGCTCTACACAGTCCCGATGCCCTACTTCGGAACTCCTTTGATACATTTATTTACCTCGAGGCGGCGCGTCTGTCGTTTTAAAAGAGGAAACCAACTTTATATCCAGCTTGGAAAGTGCATGTGTCAAGCTTTTGCTCCAGATGTCCCATTAAAACAGCTTTCAGACTGCAGCTGACAGTGTAAGATGCATATATATGTATAAACAAACAATCATGTGCAATAATCGGAACATGTTTTTTGAGAGTCTTGAAACAACTTTGTTCTGACAAGTAGGATTTGGGAAATAAGATTATATGAAAAACGACAATCTTCACTATGATAGATAATGTTTATTTTGTGAAATGTATGTATATTTTTTTATATTTTCTCACAGAAAATAGATGTAGAGTCTGGAAAAGAGTGTCCTAATACAAGATGTTTTTGGAAATATTCAATGGCACATTTTCAGTATATTGATAATTATGCTAAAAGGTTCCTTTTGAATTAAATACAAGTAAAAAAAAAAAGTCTAAAGCAGTTGTTGGTGTAATGATGAGCTCCTGCCATTACCGTGTGATTATTGCTGCTCACGTCTCACCAGTTGCTGGAATCAAATACAAATGTTAAATTAGTTGATTACTTTTAATGGCTCCCACCGGGCGTCGCAATGATTCATCCTAATAAGAAGTGCTGAGAGATAATTAGAATTATTATCTGTAAGGTTCAGGTGTGACTTTTCTTTGAATCCACATTAGTTTCAGGGAGTGAAGCTGTGATAAATAAAAGTAGCTATTGGCAACTAAGAACTCCCGGAAGTCAAAAACTATTCAGACTGTCAATGTTTCTCTTTTTATAGAAACATAATTAATTTGACCTGAACTCGATTCATCATTTTTCTGCCGTGACTTCTAGCAAGTGAGGTTTTTATCGCATTCCCTGAGAGGCTCTTTTTTCGTTCTTCACCCAGATTCACACGAGTTGGAGTCGTGTCAACAGCCAGCGGCATGTAACGCCATGTGAAACCACAGATAATGTTTCTTTATCTCCCTCGACTGAATCGCCTCTTCACGGTCTTCACCTGTTCCATTTCCTGCCGCTGAGAGGCCGACTCAAGACGTGCTTCCCCTCAGAGGCGGCAGCTCTTCTCATGATGGTTTTTGTGTCGGCAACAACAAGTCGAAACTTAATTTGTATTAATGCACACTTAAAATATTTTTTTAAATGCGACGCTGTTTATGATTGCAATGCGCACCTAGCTTAAGGGCTTGCATAGTTCAAAGCTGTAATGAAAAGAAAAATAATTTGATTTATCATGATTTTTATTATTTCCTAAGGTGTGTTTGATGATTATTTGTATCCACCTTTATTCTTGTTTTGAACATGGACCTAGTTTCAGATTAAGTCAGGTTTTAGAATTCAAAAGCAACATCAATCAATGTTGTGACACTTTATTCCCTCAACGCGATCCGTCTTGGTAGACTCTTAAAGGGCAACGGTGTAGAAAAAGGTCGGCCATAAAGTATACTGTAGTCGAGTGGCATAAAGTACAGTGACCTAAATTGATGTTTAAATGCCCCTTCATAAGGATACTTGATGTATACTATGTCACAGCCTTGAATTGTGACCTGAAAGCAATATTTTCTTCTCTGAAACTGATAATGACACGTTACTGTGTTTTTTCTTTTGCAAAAAATCATTAGAAATAAAAACTCAATATTAATACATGTAGCAAAGACTAGGAGTTATTTTGGAGGGTGATACATTTCTTAACAAGAAGGATCCGTCTCACCTGCAGTCAATACAAAACTCTGCAGCGAGAATTCTGACCTGCTCAAGTAGAAGAACTCACATTTCTCCGATCCTTAAAACTCTTCACTGGCTTCCAGTTTCTTTCAGTATCAACTTAAACATTCTGGTTCTTACTTTAATCTGATCCAGCCTTACACCCCAGCCCGGGGCTCTGAGGTCTGTGAATCAGATTCTACTGATAGTTCCTGAACTTCCGGACCAGAGGAGAGAAATCCTTCCAGGCTGTTGCTCCTAAGCTTTGGAACGATCTTCCTCTCTCTTTGCGCTTGTTGGATCTACTGACTCCTTCAAGAAACATCTTAAGATGTTTTTATTTGTTCAGGCTTTTCCTTGATTTTCTGGAACTCCTGTTGTGTTCTCAGTGTTATGTTGCATTTTAAAGTATTGTTTTTATTGTTTAAGCGCTTTGTGACCCTGATCTGGAAAAGTTCTCTATAAATAAAAATTACTTACTTACTTACTTACATTTACCACTCATTATATAGGTACTAGTACTATAACATATTTTAGGACACAGCCTTTCATCTTTTAAATATCTGCATTAAGTGCCATTGTGTCAAGAGAAGTAGATATGGACAGTGAGTCAAAAACAAGTTCACATTTATTTTATCTCATTTAAGTTCGGGACAAAGATGGATGACAAAGTATTTTAGAAAAATGACATGTTCATCACCAACATGCACCGTGTTAGAAAAGAGTACTTTTGTTCGAGTCGATGCTCTCAGATCTACCGAGCTCGGCTATTTTCGACCACCAAACGTAGAAGCTGAGGAGTAATGATTCTCCGAAAGGTCTGCTCCCGCTCTCAATAAATTCTTAATAACCGGCGACTGACTTTCACGCCTTCCCTCGTCGTGCGTCTGGACTCTCGGTGGTGTGCGTGCACTCGCGCTCGCTCGGCGTTTTCGCTGTGTTGTAATCGTGCCGCTTTGTTCTACCTGTCAATCCCACCCCCCACAGGGAGGAGGAGGAGAGCCTGAGGGACAAGATCCGGGCGGACCACGAGCGAGCGCTGCAGGAGGCCAAGGAGAAGCTCAGGAAATCACGCGAGGAGCTGCAGGCGGAGATTCAGACGGAGAAAAACAAAGTGATGGAGGACCTGAAAAAGAAGGACGCGGGGCCCAAGCCCTTGCCGCCCGTCCCGATGCCCAAAGTGGTCGGAATCAACGACGGCGAACCGGTGGAGCCGGGCGTCAAAGAGAAGCGGGACAAGATACGAGAGGTGAGACGAACGACGTTGTTTGTCTTGATCACAATTACACAAACCATTAAAAGTATTTATTTTTTGAGGTTCATGAGGTTTGCCTCATGAGCTGTAAATTGCTGTTCCGTGAAAACGACTTTACATAAATCAGCTAATATCATCGGAATAATAGCCTTTTAGTTGGTCGCGCTGCACTGAATATCTAGTGCGATCTGCTGGTGTCGGTGCCAGCTCTTATTGAAGGCAACAGAGGGCCAGACAGAGTGCCTGTGCAGAATGCAGATGGTGCTATCTCTGGTCCTGCTCTCCACAGGCACCGAGCCAACCTTAAGACCGTCTCCCTCAGTCAGCTCATCCCCCTCTTTTCGCTCCTTCCTTCTTGCACGATTGTCCAATACGATCAATCCACTCTTTTCATTCAAACCCAACTTTTGAATCTATTGTATTTTCTTATACCATGTAGTTGTTGTTGTACACAGTGAACTAACAGTATAACAAAAACGACCAGTGCAACAAGAATAACAGATATTTGAAGTGAAGTATTTTGAAGTTAGAAAAAAATTTATAAAAGTATTCGATATGTAAGTAAGTAAGTAAGTAAGTAAGTAATTCTTATTTATATAGCGCTTTTCTAGACCAGGGTCACAAAGCGCTTAAACAATCAAAACAAAATTCAATAAAGTATAAACTTTAAAGATCAAGATAAAACTGATAACACAACAGGAGTTCCAGAAAATCAAGGAAAAGCCTGAACAAATAGAAACGTCTTAAGATGTTTAACAAGTACAGATGAATATGAATTATGGGATGCCTACACAAAAGGCTACTTGCTGGCTATAGTTTTATTTTTCATCGTCAAATGATAACAATGGTCCTCAACAATAAATTAATGCTTGGTATTGTAGTTTTCCAATTGTCAAAAACACAGGAAGGTTGGTTCAAAATCAAAGTAGATTTTAATTTATATTGTGATCTACAAAAAGCCAGTGATTAAGCTCAGCTAAGGAACGTCTTACCTATAAGGTATTTGATGACGAGAAACATAATTGAGATAGATGGAACCTCGAAGAATGAAAATAAAAAAATAATTCTTCCTCTTACTACCCATATCCCAATTTTACAATACAGATCAATTGTTTTTGTGTGTCGGAGCAACAAGCCGTTGCCCTTAAGCGTCTGTCCTCTAAGTGTACTTTTGTGGGAAAGGTTAAAAAGTGGTTTACCCTTAAGCAATTCAAGAAAAATAATTATATTACACCGGTTAACATTTTCCAGTCACTGGAGACAAAACGATACGTAATAAATATTTCAATGAGCAGACACTCGACTAACCTTGATTTACGTATTAAGAGTCGCACATATATAATTGATAACATTTGAGCGTCGGATGGAGGGTAAGTGTGCGTAGATGGAGGATGTAGACCAGACCATCTGAGCGAGCATATTTATAAGCTAGAAAAGCCTGACCAAAGCACCTGCTCTCACTGAGGTAAACAAAGCCTTGACATTTTCAAAACCAAATTGAGAAGATGGTCATTAAGACCACAATTGAGTTAAGCATATCTGGTTCCTCTGTTTGAAGGTCTAAAGACTCAACTGGATTATGTTTGTGTGGGACATTGATTTGCTTGAAGCCTCGCAGTCCTAGTCCATTCACGATCTACTCACTACAAACTGTATTTATATTGACTCAAATCTATGGTCATTTTATGAATGAGCGCTGCATGAGCTACAAGGTTTGTTTTTTTGGTTGTTTGGCAGTGAAACAACGTTCCCTGCCTCGCTAAAGTTCAAATCTTCAGGATTAATCTGAGCTGTTATTGAGAGATACAGCCTCGGTCTCAAGGTCCACTTTTGTAAACATGACGAGCGACTCGTTTACATAAAAAGTCAATAAAGAGGCGCTAGAAGTGCAACCAAGCGTCGGACTAAATGGGAGTCGGAGACACAACATCAAGCTCTCAAGTTGAAGAAAATTCCAATTTGACTAGAAGTCGAGGCCCAGATTTGAAAGTGAAGTGTGCACGAAGATGAAGGGGAATAAACTTAAGGATCTGATTAGAAGTCAGTCCAAGTAACTCCTGAAACTAAAGTCATACTTCCACACGAGATAAAGAGCTACACCTCTCTCCATCTTAAGCAGATTCTCTTATCAGTTCCCAGCAACCACTGGGGTCCCACTGGTACGGTCAAGTCGTGTTTGATGTAAACACTTTTTAAGACTCTTAAAAACCTTTTAGAAAATTCAAAAAATAAACTTTGTTTGATAAAAACTATGAAATCGAGGCCTCTGTTTTCAATACAAGCATCAAAGGATGCATTGTGATGAAACATCTTATAAATTGAAATGGTTTGAATTTCAAACCTGAGCCGCCGTCCTCAAAAGACTCCCTCAATCCTTATTTTGAATTCTTATTATCAAGAATACAGTTTTACAATGTATTTAAATCCACAAGACTAAAAATGGTTTCCAATGACTTGCTTCTTTTTTCCTCGAAGTTTCTTTTTTAATCCAGGGATTTCTTTCTGCAAATAACTGAAGCACATTAAGGCTTTCTGAATCTGCATGGGAGGGACTTGAAGCTTGTGGAGAAAAACTGCTCCTTATGGCTCCAGGTTGATAATAACTTTGACCAATTATCCAAGACATTCAGTCCTTCCCATTCGCCGGCACATGTTTTACCATTAAAAAGAGTGAATAACACAAAAGAAGGAGCAGAATCTCCTCCTCTAGACCTTTTTAAATTCTTCATTCCATGTAGTTACTCCGGAGAAAAGGGTGACTCACTGCAGATAAAATGAGGTCTGCGTGTCTCTCCTGTTGTCCTAAGTTTATTACTGCTTCCAAAACATCACACAGAAGCACAGAAAGTTAATTCTTTGTCTTCCCATGATGCCACCACTTCAAGGACTCGTAATGTGCTTCTAAGCAGCACACCAGACATAATCACTTTACTTTATGATGCGACTTTTTTTTCAATCCATCCCACGCATTATGAGCAAACTTTTAGGAAAGCAACTCATTTATTTTCCCAAACAAAAACTCCTTTAACAGCAGGCTGTTCCGAGTGCCTTGTAATTGTTGCGGCTCAGCTGACACTTTTACAAAGTTCTAAGTGAAACAAAGTAAGATTTTACCCAGAGTTTCAAATAACTGTTGTTTTACAGGCATCACTTAGTTCATCATTTGTTCTTGAGTGTTTAGCCATGAAGTTTTGATTTGTGCTGCGTGTACAAACCATTTTGTCACCTGATGCACTCTGTTATTGCTGTTTATAGATTCCTACGATAAAACTACTTTCACATGCTGTTATGTTAACAGTAGAAAACCTGACCTAGAATAAGAAAATGCAAAGTATAATATATCCATCAAAATACAAATGTTCAATTTTTGTCCCTTAAAGCAACAATATGTAGCATTTTCTGATTATAAATGATTTCTCACATTTTCTGTACAGTCATGACTTGTGTAGTAGATAACTCTTGTTAAATGTACACACAAAAAATTGGGAATAAAAAACTGAAAACTGAAATTACATTATTCTGACACTGTGGAGTTGGATAAACGTATTTTGAATGGAATGGCCTTTGATTATATGTAATATGACAAGATAGTATAGTTAATATAGTTAAGTCATTAAGTAATTATTATTTGTGAAGAGCCTTTTACAGACCAGGGTCACAAGGCACTTAAACAAAACGTTGAAATGTAAAAAACACATTTTTAAAGGTCAAGACAGTAGTTTTTGTCTTGTAGGAAATAATTCTAACAGTTAAAAATGGAAACTATACTGGGAATACTCTGAAGTAGTAATTAGCACGACCGCCATACAGCAAGAAGGTTGCTTGGAGTTTGTATGTTCTCCCTGTTCTTGTCTGGGTTTACTCCTAGTACCAAAGTCTTCTCCCGCCATCCAAAACATGCATAGGTGGATTGAAAACTCTGTAGTATCTTCTTGAATGGTTGTTTGTATCCGTGAACCCTTTGACAGATTAGTGACCTTTTCAGGGTGTCCCCCCCCACCTTCAGACCCCAGCGAACCCGATAATCGGTAATAGAAAATAAATGAATGTGTAATACTAAACCCAACACTGCAACAGTCTAAATTAAAGGTAGGTTGGTGTTTACTTTACACTCTTTTAGAAAAATGTTGTTTGCAGAGGTCAGTTATGGTCGCCACTCATTATATATCATCTTGATGTTCGTGTCCACGATGCATAACATTAATGCTCCATTGACGTCCTTCCACATAGGTTTAGATCTTAATGAATCAAGATGCCCTTTAAAATGTCTCGAAGTCGATAATTTGGCTTCCAAAAAACACACCATTGAGATTTATGGAAATGTTAAATTTAATGGTGCAATATTTCCTGTGAGGAATAATCTTGACCATCTCACAGATTGTCTATTATAAGTACGATTTACTCTGCTTTCAGAGAGTAAAGTGCTTCACTGTTTGTGTTGTGTTACCCTTTTTTCCAAACACATTTGTTTTTTGAACGAATCCCTTGTTTTACTTTATTTTTTTAAATGCTATCCTAATAGCATATAACCCCTTACAATCTTGGCAACGCTTAACATTGTCCAATTTATCTGCATTACCTTTAAAGATGCTCCAGGTTCTAGACCCTTTATCGTAAAATTCTCCTGGGATTTCGCCTATTAGGGTGACACGGTTGTCCTGGAGCCACATTGTCAACTACACCCCTCCGTTGTCAGGTCTTGGAAGAATCCCAGTGGTTCTCGATTTCATTTGTCCCTCGAGACAAACGGAGATCGAGGCACTTTTCCCAAAGAAAACGAAGTAAAATTGATTTCATTTTGTAATGTAGATGTGATAAATGTTTTACATTTGCTTGTAGATGTACTGAAGTGGTCAATATCTGCGTAACTTATTTGACTTTATTTACCTGGAGATGCAATTTTGTGTATCTCACTTTCTTTGAAGACTGTTTGTTAATTTTGATAGAACGTTGAAGTGGTGAATTGAAAGAAGATAAGAAGTCACCTGTCAGAAAAACTGTTCACAATGTTTCACAGACAAATCAGTTCAATAGCAAAAGATTCAGAGTCACACCAGTAAGAGATTGTTTCTTCACTCTAGAGGAGACAGCCAGAACCAACGCGGAAGTTAGCTCGCACCGACTGTCCGACGAAGTTCCAGCGTCCCTCCCTTTTTATTCAGTTTGTTCAAAGCAAAACACATTTTGGAGGGGTTACATCAAAAGCAGTCTCCTCTGCTCATCCCCCCTCCCAACTTAGTTTGACCTTAGTAAGATTCATTGTGCAGGTTACATCACAGCATTGGCATCAGCAGTTCAAAACAGTCTTACAGATAACACTCAAGGTTAGGGAGCATCCCACAGTTATCTGCTCTTTCTCACCTTCCCCCTCCCAACTCGTTGCCTGTTCCTTCACTTGCCCTTGCTGACCCCTGATGGGATGTATCTTGTGAGGAGTTTCAAAACACATACACATTGTGCTTCAGGCAATCAGTGGTTTCGAACACATATGCATTTGTGGTGAAGAAGTGAACACATTAATATTGTGATAACGTAGTAAGCAGTTTAAGACACATTAATATTGTAATAAACCAATATTTCTTTCACATCACCTCAACTGTTGAGCGGCACAGATTTTCCTGTTTGTTATACGAAGAATTTCTCTGTGGTTTCCTGTAGATTATGAAAAACTCTTATCTTACTGTTACTTACTGTTAGTGTGTTGGCATCGCTGAATACATAATGCCTCGGTGGGTTCAGTGGTCAGTTTTTAATCAAAAGACTGGAGTAGTGATTCTGACGCCTGCGGTGTTATGCTAGGTTATAGCAACATGAAACGGATGAAGGAGTCCTTGAGCTACAGGAGGCTTCCAACCAAGATAAGGCATTGGCTCCCCTGGGGCTTGGCTACCTCAGAGTTGATGTTATTCATTGAAAGAACCTTTAGAGGTTGTTTTGTTCCTCATTTTGAATGTTTGAATTTTCCCAGGCAGGATCAATAAGGAGAATACAGGGCAGACCAAGCAGAAGTACTTTGGGCTGCGGATATGTTGGGTCCGTCAAAAGGAGAACCTTTAAATCTGAAACCTGAGAAGGAAAGACTAGTCTTTGAGACGGTGGTATCCTCACGTAAAACCGCTGATCAGTTTTTGGTTGAATCCTTTACCATATTTTCTGACTATAAGGCGCACTAGATTATTTATTTATTTCAAAATTAGGACAAAGAATATTCATCAACATGTCAGCATAAAACGACAAAAAAATATGGTAATCAGTGGTTTAGGGTTGAAGATTATAAATCGAAGAATGACGTCTAAATCTTGGCCCATTCATGACAGTATTTTTAAATGCCGCGTTATAGAACTATCTTCAAGGCTACACTTAGGAAAAAAAAAATCTGCTAAATTGCTTGAAGTAAAGTCGTTTCCACAAGCTCAACTCTGTGGACCTTGAAATAGCACTAATCATCCTGAGGTCTGACAAGCAAGACATCCTCACTTTGAAGAGGCACAAAATGTGTCCAGTCTTTCCGATCAAACTTCACATTTGTGGATTCACCTTCCACATTCCCGTTTTTTTTAAAAACTGGCCTACATTGATGTCTTTTACCTCCTGACAGACCCCACCTTTACAATAAAATGTGGGAGATGGACCGAGTGTGTAAAAAGCGAAGCCTGAGCCAGACGCGTGATAAATACATTTCCTCCAGCAATTCATAGATGGGGCGACTCAGAAATGAGCCAGTCGCTGCTGTAGAAGAATAATGGATGGACACCGCGACCATCTTTCCAGTGTAGCCGGAGCCAAATAGAGCAAGGAATGATTTATGCATCGTGATGGTAATGTCCGACAACACTGATGGAACATGCGAGCACGAGAGCATCTTTATGCATGAGTCTCGACTGGAAACTGATCGAGATAAAGTCACCTGTGACACGACTGCTGTTTGACTCTCTAGTCACCTTTAGTCTTGCATACCTCAGCCTCTTTTTCATTTAATCTGAAATTGATGTTGAATTGCAATACATATTATAGAATGATGAGTTCTTAAACAAAACCAAATGATATCCACAGTATGTCATTTCAATATAAATTAAGATGGGATATATTGGCATCACATTCCTGTGAACTACTTTAAAAAGCTTGTTTAAAGCTAAAAAGGCTATGTCCTGTACAATTACCCAATGTAAGGAATTTAATAAATACAAAAAACATATGTTCTTTGCTTATTTAGAATGGAGATCCAAAATTATTCCAACCTAGATTTGCAAGTACGGAAAACAAACTAAGTTTAAAGTTAAGTTGCAAATGAGAGAAGAAGACATTATAAACTAGGGCTGCAAATAATAGAATTTTCACCATGGGGGAAAAAAATAGATCGACATAAAAAAATTGTCTCACATTTTTGTTGAAATATCATTAATATAATATGTATGTTAATGTAAATAATTAACAAATATTTTTATATTGTAAGTAAGTAATATTTGTAGAGCGCTTTTCCAGACCAGGGTCCTAAAGCTCTTAAACAATCAAAACATTACCCAATAAAATATATACTTAAAAGGTAAAGATAACACCGAGACAAACACAGGAGTCTCGGAGAATCAAGGAAACGCCTGCACAAATAAAAGTGTCTTCAGATGTTTCTTGAAGGAGTCAGTAGATCATCAAACACAGAGATCGTTCCAAAGCTTAGGAGCAACAGTCTGGAAGGATTTCTTTCCTCTTGTCCTGAACTGTGTGCGTGGAACCATCATAAGATTCTGATCCTCAGAGCCCGAGCTGGGGTGTAAGTCTGGATCAGATCACTGATGGAAGGTCTGACCATGAATAGATCTGAAGTAAGAACCAGAATTTTAAAATTATCCTGAAGGAAACTGGCAGCCAGTGAAGAGTTTTAAGAATCAGGGAAATGTGAGTTCTTCTACTAGAGTGGGTCAGAATTCTGGCTGCAGAGTTTTGTATCAACTGCAGGCGAGACAGATCCTTCTTGTTAGGACATGAAAACCAACTGTTACAATAGTCTCAATGACACAAATGCATGGATTATAAACTACATTTTTATATATTTTGATTATTTATTTGAAAACGTTTTGCTTTTGAAAATTCCAATTTGGTCTTGTGTTTGAAGATCAGATCCGCATTAATGAAGTGACTATTGTAGCAATATCACGATGAACATTGTTGAACTCATCACACGAGTGATGATGCACAGGAAAGTCTGGGCACTAATAAGAGAGCCGTGCCGAAGGCTTATAATTGATGAATTTGGCAGCCATTGAAATTCATCTGACATTATTGAGCACCTCTTAATTCACTGTTGACGTAAAGAATGATGCCAATTTAATTTTCTCTAGAGGTCACCATCAATATGACGGATGGAGCTCTTAACTTGGTGTGGTCTCCGGAGCTACTTTCATCATTAAAGCGTTTTGAATTAAAATAAAAAACAAAGAAAACTTCCTGATTCCTCCTTCTATTGCCTGAAACAAGTGTTGGTTGTCTGCATGAATATTTCTAGGACTTGATACCCGATTAGTATTCCAAGGTTCTTTTTAAATAATCACTTGCCAACATTGTCAAACACTCGCACTGTTACATTCGTCCTTGGCGTGTGAGGCCACTTCAGAATGTGATGACTCGCCGACACAGATCTGACAGAGTCGTCCCCCCAGTTCCCTGCTGTGTATCGATTTGATTTAGCTCGGTGTCCAGGCGGTACGTCACGGACGGGCCGACGGGCCGGGCTGACATCGACTCTCCTGGCCCTGTCTTTATGAGCTTGGCTGTCGGCCTGATCCAAGGAGAGGAAGAGATTGAGGTGGATCCCAGCACTTGTCCTTACATGGCGACATAAAGACGCGAAGCAGTGAGACCGAGTCGAGCAGACAGACGGGTCGAGCGGACATTAGCCAGTGGAGGTTCAAGGTGAAAGAATGCTGGTGTTTTCTTCAGTGTTTGCTGCTGGTTTCTTTGACCCCTTGTATCTGAAGCATATTAGATCGGTTTATCCCATCCTTGACTTGTACTTTCAGCCGAACTTATGCAACACATTCTGCTTCAGCCACCTCCAGTTCTTCGTCCTTTTTAGCAAATAAAATCTCAGGACAAAGTCTAGAAGGCATATTTAACGGCCGGAACATTTTGCTCAAGTACGGTACTCGAGAAAGATGTCGGAAATGTTTGAAAAGAGGGTTTTAAATGGCTTTTTATAAAGTCAAAAGGATCATAGGATGGAAAGGTTCAATGTTTTATAAGCAACAATTTACCCAAACTACTTGAGGAAATATATTTTTTATGATTGTTTTGAAGTATTTGTATTATGCCTTTTTTGAGTTTATCATTTCGAAATCAGTTTCAATTTCAGAAATGTTTTGAACATTTAATGTTTAACTCATTACACTTAAGAAGTTTATATATTATATATATTTGTTAGAAAACAATATTCAGTGAGTTCATACATTTTCTCATCTCATAGACCCCTAAAAAAAAGGATTATAGTGGTACTTATCACGTGATTAAGTCGATTTTTCAAAACGATAGACATGACAGTTTCCCTGACAACATACTTTATGATATAGAGATTATTCTTTAGGTAAACTTGATGGAGAGCCTTGTGTTAAAGAGAAACAAGCTATTGCTGCTTAAAAAAAGCTTCCTTTCAGGCAGTATTAACCAACAACAACAGAAATTGTATAATTTAAAAAACGTTTCTCTACCAGTACTGGTCTAAGGACCGGTTGTTGGGAGCCACTGTTGTATAGAAGAAGTAGTACCTAGTAGTCCAAACATATAAAATGCATGATGAATACATATTTTATTGCTATGAGTCACAATTCCCTCAACTGCAAAAAAAAATAAATTGTGCTACTCATATTGTAGCAAGTTTATTTATCTTTAATGAGAGTAAAAAGTAAAGTTCCAAAAGTCTGATAAGTTTTTTAAATTCCACACAATATTTAAAGTTTGAACTTTATCATTTCAAGTCAACTTTTCTTTAAATTTCAAGCATCAGATAAAATGTCTTTGAACGGCTTTGTCTGCCCTTCTGGATATTTATTTTGACCAAGGTTAAAGCAAACTTAATTTAACCCGAGTCTAAATATGGCAGACACACAGTTGGCAGAGACGACTCAGGCCTGCGATGACAAAGATATTAAAAAAGGAAAATCCCCTGATCCCTATAGAATCCAACGGTGACACGCTGTTCCGTGCGGGAAGAAGATTGACTCCTCAGCGTCGATTCCACTCGAGTTAACACCGCAAACCGTCTAAAATTGAAAGTGTATTATCAGTCAAATCATCCTTCTGCCGTATCATCTCCTCTCTTTACCCTTGAAGCGAAAGTTCTCAGCATCAACTTATCTCGACTTATCTTCCCGTAGATCGGTTCCGTCAGACGGACTTTTGTGTACATGACAGGTGGCGACCGTTATCCAAAACGCTGCTTCGGTTTCATCGTGAAACTGGAGAGTCACAATGATGAATTGAGTTGAAAGTAGACGCACTTTCACACATGCCAACACATACACACCGAGACACAATGAGGGATACAATTTGCAAATGTTAATGCAGGTCACAAAACGGGCCTGAAATACTTTTGGCCTAAAGGGTTGTGGGTGTACTTCGACAAGCCTGGTCACTGAGAGCAATTGAAAAACGCAAATCCCTCTCATTCGTGATGAAATTTTATACAATAAAACACACATAAAGTCACACTCAAGTCTTTCACCCATATTCTCATGGATATTTTTGTAAAAATATACAAATGATTCAATGATGTTGTAGTTGCAAGTTTTCTTTTCATATGTATTTTATGAATGGGGTAAATATGTTATTATTTTCTAGGAATCATAATGTATGTATTTGCAGACTCTTTCAAATTGTGGTTGCCTGAAAGTAAGATCAGTTGGCTACTTTTCCATCATGCTAACTTGTTTATTTGCCTGTAAACATTTTTGTATTTGCAAAATCTAGACGTCTTTAAAACGGGTCAAATTACTAATATATAGTATATATAATTTTAGAATATTTTATAATTTATTTATTTTATATAATTTATTTTATTTATTTAAGAAATTTAATAAATACATTTAATACATTTTATAATTTATTTATATTTTATAGAATTTATATATAATATAATGTATCATTAAAGCGTCTTCTTTAGGCTTCTAACATTTCAAGTTTATTTTTAATCCACGTTGGGCTCTTGTTTTGCTTTTCCATTCACTCATTAAAAAGGCTTGTTGAATTTGTTGCACAGATATGATTTATTTCCGTCTGGTTCCTCAAAACTTTATTCCGAAAATTGCTACTTTACTGAAAGCGATGTTTCCTGGTTATCCTGATGAAAGTATTTGTTTGCTATAAAAGTATCCAGTTTATCATTCAATAAATCTAACCGTCTGTCACTCCACCAGATGATGAAGCACGCCTGGGACAGCTACAGACAGTATGGATGGGGTCACAACGAGCTGAAGCCCCTCGCCAAGAAAGGACATTCCACCAATATCTTTGGTAAGTCCAACACAGCCCTTCTCCTCCATCCTTGTCTCGACTTTATCCTCGCGTCGCCGTTAATCTCTCTCGTTCTTGCACGGCTGCACAAAGAGCCATCTTGGTTTCAAACAAAGCCTGTTTGAAAAGGTCACAGGTCACAGACGTCACTTTAGGGACAGAAAATACAGTGTTAATTGATTTGTAGTTGATTAGAAGCTGCCGTTTTTTATTCAGAAAATCATTCACGTGTTCAAGTAATTCCAATGTTCCACTTCTGCACGATATTGATCCCAGGTACATAATTAATGCTTACCAATATAAAGCCTTTCCGGTTGTGTATGAAACACACGATGGAGCTTAACCGTACAATAGAGTTTCACTCAAGGGAAAGCTTTCTAATAATAATGATAATCTCTTCTGACATGCTTGACTCGACTCAATGTTTAATATGATCCTGGAGATTTGTGTTCTATTGGATTGTTTGGTTAGCTTGGCTGCATGATGGGAAATTTTTACAAACTATTTTTCTTTCCTTTTCCTCAATTTGACCCAATCTCCTATAATTCACTACGATTATAGATATTTCCTATCTGATGATGTACTTGAACACACCATTCGGAGGTTTAAGAAATAATAAGTTATACAACACTTTTTCCAAACATGATCCGAAAAAGTCTTGATGTAGTTCTTGGTTTACTACAATGTCTGGGTGGTTTATTACTACGTGAATTAGCGTCAATGTCTACATGTGTAAACTGGTACACGGATATCAAATCATAAACTTTAAGAGAAATCGATAATCTTTTCCTCTTCCATGTTCATTTATGACCAATCTATTCAGGCCTGCAAGTGACTGCTTTTGACCAATGAGGCTTGAGCGATTTGGTCATGTGATGTGTTACTCCGAAGGTAGACTGTGGTTTCAATAAAGAATGTATTGACAGCCATGACTCGTAACATTTTATGTTCTGTTGTTAAAAGATAAAACAAGAACAACAATAATGTGTTGATTCTTGTAAGAAAAAACAGAATTGATACTTAAAAGAGATAATGTTAAATGTTAGAGATAATCTCCTTTGTGTTACCAGTTACACAACGGTTAGAAGCTTCGGTTACCCATGTAAAAAAAAAAAAGTTTAAATGTTGAAACTTTTAATTTGGATTAATGTTTGATTTTAGCGTTAATATGTTCTGTATTGGTATTGGTATTTAGTTAGCTTAAAGTTAGATTGTTAAGTGTAAGGTTTTTTATTTATTCCTCACATACTTTTTACTGTATTGTTGGAACTCAACTCTTAACTCCTTCTTATTTACAGTAATTGCACAAATGTTATAGCATGTTCTTATTATATAATATATACTGTATACTGCATATATATATATATATTTCTATTATTCCATTAACTGGAAACCGGAACACAAAATCCCCACATACTGCACATGATTTCATGACTATGATCTAGAAAAAAAAACTATGAATGACATTCTAGCTTTTCCATTTTTCCAAATGGCTAAATTTAAAAACTTGGTGCAAGCGATTCCTCACAGTTCAGGACTAATCTTTTCTGAGAGCAGAGGCTGGAGTGGGAGCAGAAAGTCCCGAGGCTCTTATTGTGGCACCAGGCTCAGATAACCTCAAGTTCAGTGTCATTCCCTTTGTTTTTTTCTCTTCCTTTTCTAAGCGAAGAATGTGAAGAAGTGATCTTAAGCGCTGATACCAACAGCCTTTGTCACAAGAGGAAGCCTGGATAACACGGAGCCTTGTTAAGGGGAGTTTGTGCAAAGTTGGTGAGGAAAAGTTCCCGTCACAGCCGGTGACGCCTCATTTAGCCGCGGCACAGACATGGATTGATAGAATCTCTTATTGTAGCGGTCCTCGATGTTCTGTGGAATGATCTGTGACAGGCTGGATTTAGACAGATTCACTTGGAAATGTGTGCGAGCGAGGCAGACACAAGGTGAAATGGTATATACAGTCTCTGTTAGACCTTATGACAGTGACATGTGAATCCAATAAGCTCTCCAGCGATTGTTAAACATCCACTTATCGTCGATGAGCAGAATTTAAAAAGGCAATTAACTATTTTCACTGTTTGACTTTTGACTGGTTGACGGGTTTGACCTTTCTATATGTAGATCTTGACCTTTGGTTGTACCCCATCGGTCAAGCAGCATTGACATTCAAAGTGTCTCGCCCTGCCTTTGATCCGTCCCGATGACAGACGGCGACATATGGTCCGTGAATTCGGTGTAATCTGACCCATTTGAAAATATCGATTCCCAGAGTCCTGGACGCTGAAGTGACTTTGTTTGTCGTGGACAGACGGAGCTTTCGCTGATATTTAATCACAAGATATTTATGAGTGGCTGGGGATCTGGGTCATTCTGTCAGGATTTAAATGTCCAATATACCAATAGTCAGATTATGTTTTTGGATTACGTTCCTAGATTTGAAGATCGTGGGCAGCATTTTTTACACAGTTGTGTACGAGAGAGGTTTGTTTATAGTTTTTTATTATTTTAATCTAAGATATCACAGCTTTTAAAAACTGCATGTTTATATAGAACTACACAAATAATATATAACTAACTGACAAGATGTGATAAAGATGCATTAACATCTATCGAAGTAAATCAGGGAAAAATGCTGTCAAGGGGCCACATTTGATGGTCTTTATGTGGACTTCATAAGGAAAGACTAAAACTAAGAAAGGGTTAAACTATTTTAAGTTTTTTTTGTGGACTCTACAGGTAAATTGCTCTTCATTTTTAGTCGGTTAAAACAAATCGAGAGGTGATTTAAAATATATATATAAAAAAAGAGAGATTTACTGTTATTAAGTATCTTTTCTTTACTTTAAGTCTTATATTAAGGGTATTTTAAGTTAACAAGTTAAGTTATTTTTCCAATTCTTTATTTTTATTATTCCAGTTTCCCCATTATATTAAATCAAATTTTCTTCCTCTCCCCTGTGTGTTTGAGTTCTTGACAATAATAAAAAATATTATTCAAATTATTGTTGAATGATTAATTCCTCATGGAATGATTGGATACAAATGCTATTCTCTGGTCCCCGCAAAACACACAAATGAATACATCAATATATCATCAGAAGCTTCTGTTTATAGAATTAATTGGTGGTATTCTACATTGGGAATGTCTTCGGGGAATAGAATGAGTGAACAACAAATTGGTTATTTCAATGGTACATTTTTTAAATTCACAAGAGAGTTTTTCCACAAGCTTCAGTCTTCAATCCTTAAACCAGATCCTCAATCTCTGTGTTTTAAACTCTTTAAACTCTCTGTTTTTGTTATGGTTACACCCTCCCTCCCCCCCCCTCGATCCTTCTCAATAAACAATATGATGGTGTCATAATTTAATCAGGTTCTGACATTGCAAAGCTTAAAAAAAGAATCTGGCGTTTCTACCGCGAGTCTCAAAGGGATGCGTGAGCTCCTCACAGCGGTCCAGAAATACTTTATCAGATAAAAATCTCCTCCGCCGTGAAGCTATTGAGTCACGCTGCCAAACACTCCTTGGCCCGGAACGTGGTTTTGATGTTGATAAAAATGTCCAGTGGATTTCCTGTTGGGCTTAGCGTGACCTTATAGAAGTGATTTTGTGTGTTTTTAATCTTTCCTGCCAGAGCACCACCACCGGTGAGTCAGAGCCTTGCTCCGCGTGGCCATTAGTGCTTTATTGTTTCCGTGCACAGGCTCCGCCGTCTGATTTTAATCTGGCCCTGCAAGTCCAGAGACTCTTCGTTCTCCCTGTTTTGCTTTCGCTTCTGAGAACAGCTGGACGCGCTCTCGGCTAATGATATCCGTGGCTGCCTCGGGCGTACAGCTGCCTGTTGGGAGAAGGTTGTGGAGATCACGTGGAGCAGAGATGAAAGGTATACCTGGTCGCTCTGTCGGGGTGAAAGACTCACGGCTCACACTCTCTGCTCAGTTGTGGCTTTTACTTCGCCTTTTTTCGCGATTGATGGACTTGTATTCATCCCACTAATTTCTCTAAGTCAGTTTTGTGTGCCTGTCTTTTATTTCTGTGTTCCATTTTGCAAGTTGGCATCCATGGATCCCGGGGTCTGATCCTATTACCATGATTCCCTGGGATTATCTGCATCCAAGTGATTTCTGCAGAAACCCTAAAGACAGACTAAGACACTCTTGGTGAACATTCAACTAAAGTTCGTCATAGTTGAGAGAAAAACAACCAATATTTTATGTCTTGCGGACTTTTAGACGAGACCAAGACTTGAGAACGTCTAGACCAGGGGTAGGGAACCTGGTCCAGAAAGAGCCGCAGTGGGTGCAGGTTTTTGTTCCAACCGATCAAGCATGTACAGTTTAACCAATGAGGTTTCAGCTGAACAAGCAACACCAGACTGACAATCAACTGATTACACTCCTAAGACACCTGATTGGATAAAATGTGTCCTCCTGGTCTAGACCAAGACAAGAAAGACACCAAAGCATTAGGGCGTCATTAAACTAGTGGTGTGGAAAGTAAATCAACACACCGATACACAACCGTTATTGTCAATAATGCGTATTTTACGTTATAGATTTCATGTTTACTTTCATTAAAAGGGAATGATATCAAATAACTTACTGATCTGATCCAGCCTTACACCTCAGCTCGGGCTCTGAGGTCCATGGATCAGAATCTACTGATGGTTCCTGAACACGGTTCAGGACCAGAGGAGAGAAATCCTTCTGTTGCTCCTAAACTTTGGAACGATCTCTGTGTTTGATGATCTACTGACTCCTTCAAGAAACATCTTAAGACATTTTTATTTGTTCAGGCTTTTGCATGATTCTCTGAGACTCCTGTGTTTGTCTCGGTGTTATCTTGACCTTTAAAGTATATATTTTATTGAGTGTTTTTTTGATTGTTTAAGCGCTTTGTGACGCTGGTCTGGAAAAGCGCAATATAAATATAAATTACTTGCATACTTACTAGGAAGCTTAGGATGACCCCTTGAGTAAATGTATTACCTTAAAGTCGTCTCAACCAGTAATCACGGTCACATATACTTCAAATTACAATGTCATGAAAACTAATCTATTGACTACTGACGATGCATATTTTACTGTCGCAAAGAAAATGGCTTTGCCTTTCGGCCTCTGTCCTTCTCCCATCAGTGGAGCCAAATGTTCCAGCAGGAAACAGAAGGATTAGACTGATGCTGAGAGGAGAGGAATTACACAGCGACTCCCAACAAAACAACTTATGATCTTTCGAGTTGTTGCAGCCATTATTTACTTTAAGCGTGAAGGTCAGCGATGTCACTGAGCAAATGTAATTAAAAAATGTTTTTATAGTTTACTAACTTAGAAATATGCTGATTAAGCTCAATGCTAAAAAACACAGTAGTTGTTACCAGGAATGTAAAAACCACAATAACGTCTTTTGGCTTCGCAGATTAAAAAAGAAGAATCTTGTAACATCCTTAAAGGGCAACTAATGTTTTGATTTCAGTGTGTCTTAAATTCACCTTGGACGTCTATTGTACTCATCAGTATGTGTCTGTTTTTAGAAAACTTTTAATCTGAAATATTTACATTAGAAAATGCTTAAGCCCCGCCCACTGTAAATGAGATACTATCTCGTAAACAAGATTAAAATCTTGTTGTTTTGTTGGGAGTCAAAACAACAAGATTAAAATCTTGATTAAAATCACAAGATTAAAATCTTGTTTACCCCAACAACACCCTTTCTGCTTGGATTTGTTAAGCATGGAGTTTTGTCACCGCGCATCATCAATCCTAGGAGTCTCCACATCCAAAAGACTTGTTGTATAAACAAAGTGGAGGGTGATTACAGCTGGCTGGAGTAGGTGAAGCCATTATTACGTCATAATGGACTCCACTCCCGTAACCTCTCGTTCGCCCAGATTTCAGAGCAACTTTATAAAGTAATAAGTTCAAAAAGGTCATGATGATTACTGTGTCTTGGAGAGTCTTCTCATTGAAATATAATTTGAGCCTCTCCTGTCTTATAATTTATAGCCTCTTTAGTGAAACTCCATTTTTCCACTATTTAAAAATCTTCATGTACTTCATACTACTTGTTGATCGACTACGAAATAATCATTATTTGTCTGCTCTCCTTGGAGTATATTTTAGTTTATTTACTTTTTTCCAAAAACGCCTTATTTTAATATAGGCCCTGGCCAGATAAAAATACAGCAAAGTAAAGTGTGCTACTGTGGGGTACGCTTATTTTCGATAACTGCAATAGCTTATGGAATTTCATTAAATAAAGCAAACTTAATCAAATGCTCCACTGAAGAGTAAAAAAAAAAAACTGCCATTGCAGAAATGCAGATAAGAAACTTGACCCATCCCTTTAAAAAATATCTATGAATTAAACATGAATGTTTATTTTAACACACTTATTTGTGTTAATCAATCTTTTTAACGACGACTCACTCCTAGAAAAAGGGTGAGGCGTATTATTTTGAGATCAATATAACGTTTTTGATTGGTTAACAATGAGGAGGGACGAGTCCAGACTTCACAGTCCCACTCTGAGGCTGAAACACAGCAGATGTTCGGGTCTGTTGCCAAGGGTTTTGGTAACTGGTTGTGTAATAGAAGCCAGGCTAAGATAAATTGGCCTGAGTAGGTGCCTTGGCATTGTCTCTGCTCATTATGGTGTGGGTTGAATCACCACAGGGCAAAAGAGGGAAGCGATGCTCTTGAAACTTTCGCTGCAGAAAGAAAAGAGAAACAAAAGGCACCAGAATCTGAAATGGCAACAAAAATAGCATTAAAGTTGCAGTAACCAAACTGTTTTCTCTTTTTTTTAAATAACAATAGTCTTTTTCCTTCTGAATACTAAATCATGTATTATGTTTGTCCTTGATTCTTTCATTGTTGGAATAATAAACAACAAAGACTGATCCTCCAAGGGTTTAGTAGAATCAGACGATGATAATTATCTGCTTAATAACAATATTTTATTAAAGAAATAGAAGACGAGCTTTGAAGAACACGAACCCATCATCAGTCATTAGACACAATGTTGCTTGTATGCAAGATGTTATACATGTATTTTAATAAATTCACACAAAATGACGCAGATAAAGTCAGCATTCAGCAACAATTAACAATAAAAAACAATAAAAAATAGAAAAATAACTGAGTTAATAGTAAGTTTTTATAAAAGTAAATATTGTGGTCAGTGAAATGGAAAAGTGTAAATAAGGAGCAGAAGTAATAAGTACTGTTTCTCTCTCTGCTCATTTTAAATATCTAAAATATATATTTGATCAATTAAGGTATTTGCTTGTCGATGAAATGTAGATGTATGCAAAACAAAACTGCCTCTATATATTTTTTTTTCATAAATAGCTGGTTGTAGCGTAAAATTAAACCTTAAAAGAAATGGAAGATGCATATTATTTCCCATTGATTTAACCATCCTTCCCTAACATAATGCTCTCCCATGTTAACAGTTGTTCAAGTATTGAGTTTAGAGAGTGGATGACAATAAAGGAAGATATTCCAGACACTCCTCGGCAACAGAAGGAATATTATAGAGACGTTTAAGAGCCGAGTCGGGCAAAATGACAGAGTGGAAAAGGGTTAAGATTAAGTCGAAGCAAAAGGCTTAAAAGCTACTTTGAAATTCTATAATAAATGTGCATTCGGAATGGAAATGCAGAGATGAAGAGTCGATAAGGGGAAAAAGGTTGGACAGTGATGAATGAGGACAAACAGATGCCTGAGAAGAGGGAAGAGAAGTGAATAAGAACTAAGGATGTGACGAAGCTAAAGGTGGATAACGGTGATTTTCTGAGGTGAAAGTTTTAACCATTTAAGTCCAGTGAATAAAGTGCAAAACCCGTTGTTTTATTTTCCTCATGCACTGCTTAGTATAGTTTAAATGATGTATTTCTTAGCACATATTATACAACACAACAATTCTCAAATACATAAATACATACATGCATAAAAACAAGGAGAACAACCACCAATTTAATGCATTTAAATCCTCAAATAAATATAAACCTTTACCTGAAGTATAGTTTCTGATATTGATACAGCTCCACAGAGAATACATACGACTTAAATTGCAACCATCTTTTAAGTGACATTGAATTTTCGTCCGTCATCTTCTTCTTTTTTCTTTCTTTTTTTCGTGTATTTAACAAGACTATATAAGCATGAGCTCCAAAAGCAGAAAAAAACCCGTCATACCTACGAAAAGAAATCATTAAGAAGTATTTTTGAGCACGACTCCCAAAACTGCTGTATCCAGCCATCCGAGACCCTGTCACAGTCAATAAACAAATAAAGTCCCGAAACTTGACTCCACCTCATATCTTAAGTGTACATCCAGTGGATGCGACTGACAGAAGTGAAATGGGGAGATGATTTGTGTTCAGTCACGCCGAGGAACTCCGATCCACCAGTAGTTTTGGGGGAAATCTGTCAAGATCTGGCTGCCGGCCCGGCCTTTTTTTTTTCCGTCAACCCGACCTGCCTGTCTGCTGTAGTTTACGAGTGATTTAGTGCTTCCCCGCTCTAATGATGATAACACGGGTGCTTCGTCTCTCCTCCGAGCTGAGGTTCAGATAAACAGGCTCTCTGGAAAGCTTCGGAATTACAGAAATACTTACCCGGATAAAGAGCTCGAAGGCGGGTTTTCAGGTCGTCAGCAGGAAAACAATTGAAGAAAAAGCATCGAGTGTTAATGTCAAGTTAAATGTGATTTGATGTCATGAAGTCTGATCCTCTGTCTGTTGTCTATTTAAAAATGCATTTTCTGCATTTTGGTTTTGTTGGAAGAGTTGAGAAGGTTTGATTCATTCTGTTTCATAGTAGATTTCTCAAGAACATTTTTACTTGGGACTGGTAGCAGGAGATACTTCGGATCAACCATTTTACCCTCAATCCTTGTTTCACCTTGTTTTCTGTTATCAGTTTCTTTGTACCTCAGATGACATTTAAAATAGTGAACAAATATACTGATCTGTTCTTTGTTGTTTACAATTTCAAAAACAATCTATTTAACAAGGATTTAATTAAAAAAAAACTGGATAGAACATTAAGATACAATAATAAATGTGCATGGCCTTTTTTGCACTCTCATATATTTCCTGCCATTTTAAATATCTGCTACTACAGTAAGACAGTCCTGAAGTATTTTAATAAACCATACAAATTTAAAATGGATTAATGTGATTATGAAGGGTCCACAAAAGTCTTCTGTGGAAACTTTATGACCAGCTAGATTATTTAAAAATGCAATAAAGCTGTTTAAATAAGTAGATTAATAATAGTAATAATATTAAAAATTCATGTTATTATAAAAGGCGCCTTCCAGAACACACAAGGAAAACATGCATACAGATTTAAAAAGACGGAGAAAAGTTCAAATGTTTTTCTAGAACTACAAAACAAGTATAAAACAAGAGTTACCGTGAATAAGCCAAATGTTGATATGAAAATATTAACCAGTCAGAGTAAGTTATTTTTAGTTTGCACCACAAAAACTCACTTCATCCATGTGTGTTTTGCAGGAAATTCCCAACTCGGGGCCACTATCGTGGACGCCCTGGACACGTTGTACATCATGGGCTTGCACGATGAGTTCAAGGATGGCCAGGATTGGATCGATCAGAACCTGGACTGGAATGTTGTAAGTCATGTTCATTTGTATCGACTCGCACAATAAATCAACACGCAGTACTTGGAAACGAAGAAGAAATGCCGTTTATTTTAATATGCCTTCCGTATGATAATACAGTACATATTAATTATAATTTCTTCTTATTGTTGTCGATTTTTTTCTGTTAGTTTACTTTGTACCATCTCTATTGAAAACTCCCCTCATGGATTTTACTCTCCACATTCTCCCGTGTTGGATCTTTTGTTCGTTTTTCACCGAGGTGGTCACATGACGACTCCCAGGCAGGTAGAGAGGATCAAACCGTCTGACACTTGGACGGTTAATTAACCTCGGGGCCACAGCGACCTGCTCACCGGGAAGAGGTCTGGGGCGATGAATTGAAAAGGACAATGGGATAGAAGGAGATCTAAGGGGTTTAGATTGAGCAGAGGATGAAGGAGGAAATGAGGTCTATAGAGATGGAGGAACCATGCAGGCGGCATTAATGGCATGAAGGACAGGCAGAGAGAACATTGAACGCACTCGCATGGATGTTAATTTATCATCTCTTTTGCTGTCCTGCTGAACTTTGACAATCCATGATGTATGTCTGCGTTGAATTGTGCAGGTGTCAGACACTTGTCTGAAGGGTTTCTAGACTTTATTTCCCAACTCGCCGAGAATACTTGCTAGTCTGCAGTTGTATCGAGCTGTCGGCCGAACTGTTATTAGGTTTGGCTTCTGTGAGAAATCAAACATTTGTTCAGCTCGAGTTAAAAGTCGACGAAAGTCTGAGTCTGGACCACAGTTCTAAGATTCACTTTGTCCAAAGGACATGTCGGCAGATAAATATATACGTCAATAACCATTTTTATTAAATCTTTAAAAAGGATACGACGTTTTTGACTTTCTCCAATAAAACTGGAAGAAAAACCTCCACATTAGGAAGATTTTTGGGTTATCTTTAGGTATTCTAAGATTAAATAATCTTGATAGTCTGTGAAAATTACATTTAAGTAAGTAATATTTATTTATATAGCGCTTTTCGAGACCAGGGTCACAAAACGCTTAAACAATCGAAACAATACTCAAAAAAGTACATACTTTAAAGATCAAGATAATACTGAGAACTTTCCTGTAATCTAATAAAGCACTATTTTAACCAGTAGTAACCCGACCACTAAGGGGCACAACCTGTTTTTTTCATACTTCATGAAACTACGTGATAACAAATAAGAAGCAGACAAAGGTTTTCTTAAGCCACTTTTAATTATTATTGTTAATATTTGCTTGCTTGTGTGGTTTCAGCTATTTAAAATGCAATTTATCTTGTTTTACTTGTAGCTAATAGTTTAATTTTTTTGTTTTACAGCTATATCATTTATAAAAACTCAGACTATCTGTATGTAATTGTAGATGTAAAATGTATAAATCATCTTGGATATAAACTTAATCTGACTTATTTAATTTGATAATGTGTTTTTTTTAGGTTAGTTAGTTTCAAGAGGATCTTTGTTTTTCTCTTGGTTGTAGCAATGCCTCAGAAAAACTAACCATTTTTCTTCCGCTGAAAAAAAAAAAGGGTTGACTCTTATGTTAATAATACAGGGACTTTTATTTTGAAAGACTCGCTTTAATGTTCATCGACCGTCCGATGAGTGAAGCCGACATGCGTGCAGCTCTGGCTCACATCTGGATTTTCCATTTCAAATGCTCAAAGTTAATGGAGCAGAAAGTGTATTCTTGGTTCGAATGTTAAGCCAGATTGAGGCTAAACATACGATGGTCTCCATGACGGTGGAGGTTTTCTTCGCACACGTTTGTCGACCATGTAATAAAAAGGTGAAATATTTAGGTAAAACTTCAGATGACGATGGACATAATAATGATTTTAAAATGGCTGTGTTAAATTCTGATAGTATACACCTGAGTGCAAAGTTTAATAATTGTAAAATTTTCTTCTGTAATGTAAAATTTAATTGTATTTTCTTCAATTATACAGGTTGCTATTTTGTATCTTGCACCCAAATAAATAAGTCGACACAAACCACAGTTAACAAGTGAAGTTCAAGTATAATTTACATTAAATGTATCCTCTTAAGGTCGATCATTTTCACCCCCAAATATAATTAAATTAGTCCGAGGTTGTCAAACATCAACGGTTCAAAGATCCAGCAAATTAATGGAGTCGAGTCACCGATGCGTCGACTTAAGGTCTGATCTGAGAGCAGCAGAGACGGAGAGATAGATTAATGCAGGCTGTCAAAGGGGGAACGCCGGAGCCAGGTTTGATGTATCGGATTTAATTTTGCAGCAGTTCGGGTTCCTTTCAGACCCGGGACACAAGAAGTCTTTATCAGATTTAGTACACAAAACTCTCTTTTCAGCGTGTCAGAGGGCTGTAACCGTCGCTGATACAGCTTTCAATAAAGTTTCTCAAAAGTTCAGTTTTCATTGATTTTCGTAGTTCTTGAAGTGAGCAGTATCTTCTTCCTCCTCAAATATCGTGACATTTAGAAATGTCAAGTTTGAAATCTGTCGTCGGTTTACTTGTATTAATATTTTCGGACCATCTCTCCTTTTTTATTAAGATTTTAAGATTTGCGAAGCCATTTTTGGTACCAAGGTATTTATAGTATAAATGGTTCTTAAGATGAATGTAAAGAGCAGGGCAGAGGTTCACGATCAAGTCAGATAAAAGAAGATTATACAACTCTTATCTTTGTAGCTTGTAGAACAAACAATTATGTTTTCACATCTATTTCTGGGCCTCATTTTTGTCGTCTTGTGATACATTTCATCTCCAAAAATATATGATTATCATTTAAAAGTTCAATCTCAATTAATCCTACAGCCCTCATAAGAAGAGAAAACATATTTAAGTACATTTTAAACGTATAATTCGTATAATATTTAACAATAAAAACAAAATAAATGTATATTAATCCAGGTCAAAGGACTTTCTCATCACACGTGTGCGATTTGATGGAAAAAACTCGGTCCTTTTGGGAAAAGTGTGGGCTTATCTGGACAAAGTGATGGAGATGATGGTCGTTCCACGACAAGTTCTCTGTTCTTCCATCTGTCGGATGATGACGGAGATGTTTTATGACACAGATGGGATCCTGGGTTGGAAGAAGAAACGCATTCATATCGTTGCTCCGACAACACACCGCGGGACTGCATCTGTAGAGCAGCTGGATGTGGTTCAGACGGTGTAATGAAGTCACGATGCATTAGTGTGGACATGTGCGCTGTCTATTTATATTTAACATTCATCATTTTCATTAAACAAACACCTGTTGGAATCGTATAAACACCTGGGTGAGTCCTTGGCTTCGTTTTCTCGTCTGAGCGATAATGTAATAATAAGAAATTCTAGTGAACACGAATGACGGGAATAAGTTAGCTTGACTTCTGAATCACCTAAACATCACAAAAATGGATTTTCTGAACACAAACTTGTAACTCTGAATTATTACGAGTTAGATTAAAACTTAGATTTAGATTAAGATTTGACTAAAATTTAAAAAATGGCTTTGATAAAAATTTTAATGCAGGCCCAAGACCCCCATTAAATTTAAATGCATCCCATTTTGTTTAAATTCAAACCATATGTATAAGATATTAAGTAAGCTATTGTGCAATGAGAAGCAGAAAGAATACCCATGAAAATCCAAATATGTCCAATAATATTTAAATCTATACCCAATGTAATAAAGATGTTTTCCTTGATTTCATCTCGGCAATTGTAAGGTTCTTTTTATCGGAATATTTGGTCTTCAAATGTTTTGTTTATACTCACTGTGTGTGTATTTCTGCTCTTGCATTGTGAAAACATTAACAACACATTATGCATAAGATTTTGTAAAATATGAGACTATTGTGACTCATAACAAGGTTTATGAAGTATTATGATCGCTGGAATTATTGCAATATAAATCCAGCGATCATAATATTTTACAAAGTTACAGTGTAATTAATGTACTCTGTTATGAATAACGTTGCATTTGGTTGATTCACAATCTGATCCTTTCGATCCGTCACACATTTAGAAATAAATCTTATGGTATTCGTCTTTGCATAAGATATTGTTCCCACTTAACCTTAAAGCCCACCACTTCATTAACCTTGACATAAGCTGATGTACATGATTATAAACTGTCATAACTGCTTCTATAAATTCTAATACATGCTTTATACTGTCTTAAGTACTTGCTCATTAAACACTTGACCTTCTCAGACAGCATTTGCAGGACTTGAATTTCAAAATCTATCCCTTTAAAGGCGATTTAATATAGACGATCTGTTAAGATTAATAAGTTATGTTTGTTACGCTTTCCACCCACCAATGCATGAGCCATTAAAGTGATGCTGCTTTGAAGATCCAAATGGTCAATGAAAACTTGCTCTTCCAGATCATAATGTTTTATCTCTGTGGTTAAATGAGTTGGTTTAAGAACCATATCGATGCTGGACGACTGTATTGTCAACCTTCTTATTCTGAGACTAGGGAGCCAAGAGTCGACCACAACATGGGAAAAAAAAGGGCCTTTGGCTCGATTGCCGGATGAAAACGCTCTGCAGCTGCCAGTCATGATGATAATGCTACGTCCAGAAGTACTTTTCTTGTCCCGCAAGAAAAGCTTTCTTCTGCCAATGATGATAGTTTTTAGAATGGCCGCCAAGGAAAGGACCGCTGTTCTCTGAAAACGCTCTTTTGCACGCTTGTTTTCACAGAAGAGATTCATCATCTCATGGCGAAACTAAACCGAAACATGGACACAAAGCTTCTCAAATAGTTGCCCAGAAGAATGAGGAATGGAATGAGGTTCAGACGCAGCTTTATGGAATCTCTGTTGTGCATTTCTCGTCAGGAATTTGTCCATTTCAACAGTTTAAATTATGGGAATAGTTGCCTTAGAAACTTTATTATACATTATGCAGACACAGCAACATGCATAACCACGTTTTAAAATCCTGTATCCGTCCTGGGAAACTGTTATTTCCCAGAATGCAGATGGAGGGAAGGGTCGTGCAGCTGTGTGTTCGTGTCAAGAATGCAGTGTTTGTTGTCACAGCTGGCAAGTGTGTAGCTGGCTTGGAGTGCTGCAAACACGCACATCTACAGTAGAGAAATCTGAATGTGGAAAATACAAGTCTTTGTATTCTTCCGCTTATCCATGGTGGGTCGCGGGGGCAGCGGCTTCAGCTGGAAAGGCCCACCATCGTCTAGCTATACATCCCCCCAAGATAAAAAATGGGTAGTACTGCCTTAGCAAAGATTATTCGTCTCATCATCTTTTGTTTGTATGTCAAATGCGTAAGTAAGTAATTTGTATTTATAGAGCGCTTTTCCAGACCAGGGTCACAAAGCGCTTAAACAATCAATACAATATTCAATAAAGTATATACTTTAAAGGTCAAGATAACACTAAGAACAACAAAGGAATTCCAGAAAATCAAGGAAAAGCACGAATATAAACGTCTTAAGATGTTTCTTGAAGGAGTCAGTAGATCATCAAACACAGAGATGTTTCTTGAAGGAGTCAGTAGATCATCAAACACAGAGATGGTTCCAAAGCTTAGGAGCAACAGTCTGGAAGGATTTCTCTCCTCTGGTCCTGAACCGTGTTCAGGAACCATCAGTAGATTCTGATCCACAGACCTCAGAGCCCGAGCTGGGGTGTAAGGCTGGATCAGATCACTGATGGAAGGTCTGACCATGAATAGATCTGAAAGTAAGAACCAGAATTTTAAAGTTGATCCTGAAAGAAACTGGCAGCCAGTGAAGAGATTTAAGGATCGGAGAAATGTGAGTTCTTCTACTAGAGCGGCTCAGAATTCTGGCTGCAGAGTTTTGAATCAACTGCAGGCGAGACAGTGAAGATGAGACAGTGAAGATGATTCTGCTTCTAATGCTGAAGATATAAAACGGTCCTTAGTCATGAAAAACCCTGTTTAATTAGACACTAAATGAAATTGATTCCTCTTTTATTGGTTGTTCAAAGTATATTCAGACCAGACCAGCCGACGTATAGATGAGTGTGCTGCTCAAAGTGAATGATCAAGTTCACTTTATTTCCACCCAAGTACAGTTTAGTTATATCTTTTTTTTCTTACCCGTGGCAACACAACACATCATTAAATGACGACCAAATATAACTTTAATAATCCTTATTAACTGTGAATTGTTCTCGATTGTAAAAGCGCTTTGTGACCCTGGTCTAGAAAGGTGCTTTAGAAATAACCGTTACTTACTTAATTACTTACTTATTCACCATTTGATATTCTCTTAATAAGACCATTGTTTGCCCTTTCATCTTGTCACACCTCCACAGTAGAAGATAATCTCACGAAGCACCTTCATCCAGACGGTTTTAGAAGACTCCTCAGACTCGTGAGATCTTCTCAGCCGATCATTACAAATATTGAATTTCTAGTAAGCAATTGAGTTCACGAGTTCCCTGAGACTAATGTGTGTGTTTTGTTGTGAGTGTGTTGAGCGAGGTCAGCACTTAAGTTTGTTTTTATGTGTGGCGGTGAGATCCTGTGAAGATTAGACCTGCTAATTAGCTTTGCAAACAAGGGAATTGGGGTTAACACGAGTTCTTCTGGGTGTCCTTGAACCAGGTTATTGGCAGCATTACTGTATCTGTAAACTTTCTTTGCTTTTAACTGTGTCTTCGTAATGCTCGTATTCATTTACTTGCTTAATTATTCTGACATATCTTTAATTTTTGTCCCACAGAATGCTGAGGTTTCTGTGTTTGAAGTGAACATTCGTTTCATTGGGGGACTCCTGGCAGCCTACTACCTGTCAGGACAAGAGGTAAGGTCTTACTTTAAGTTACTTTTCATGCTTGTTACTGGAGGTGTACACAACGGTGAGGCATGTGTACTTTATTGACCACAGCAACATTATATAAAGACAAGTACAACAACTGTATTCATTCATAAATGTTTCTTGAATATATATATACAGGGTTCTAAATGTACGTAAATTACTTAATAGTAATAAACAATTTCCCGAAGTAGACCTCCAGAGGGATCAATAAAGTTTGATCTAATGGGTGCTTTGTGTGCCGGCGCAAGTCTTCATGATTAGGAGGCGTGGAGTAATACTACAGAATCAGAGAGTAGTACTACAGTGACTCGTGGTGGGGTTACATTTTTTTTAACCGATATTTTAGCACTGCTTACTACATATAATTAGTTCGAGGAAATTAGATGATTTAAGTGCGCCTTATAGTGTGATCTGTTATGTTGTCTCTACTTTAGTACACATTTGAAATGGGTCTGTAGTGATTAATAAATACATATTTGTTGTCTAACTACTAGAAGGGCTTTGCTGTAATGTGATTATGTTGAGGGTGTTTGAATTGAGACAGAATCCTCTAGTGGTCATACAGTGCAGCTGCTATAGAAAGTTGGCATATGTCAGTTAAATCTCCAACGTGTGATCTAACTTTTAATTAAGAAATGTAGCAACTCAAGAAAGTCTCATGGACACTAGGACAAAATATTATTTTTCTTATTTAGTCACTTGATTCAATTCATTTATATAATTATTTTACATTTTATGGAAACCCCTTCCAATTGTCCCTTTCAATCTGGTCACATACCACAAAACTGTTCAAACACAAGTCCTTTTAAGTGGCCTGTAGGAGGGTTGAATCAAGATTTAAGTAGATCTTAATGTTGATATGGTGATGTATAAATAAGGCAAAGTAGAATATGAGGAAACATGGAGAACCAACGATGACAAATATACAGGAAGGCTTCCAATATAAGAAAAGCTGATGTGGAAGGAAAAAGTTCTGAAGGGATAAAGAGGGCGATGATGAGGTCGGCCCGCGAGCAAAAAGCTTTACATATTTTGGCCTGAGTTTTGACTCCCCTGTCCTAAATCTTCTGACCTGATGGTTTGAACTTGAAACTAATTTAGATGTATGTATATGTGATAAATTCATTCTTGAATGGTGGTCACATTTAAACCAGGGTCTCCTAGTAGAAGCCACATTTAAATATTATCATTATGAGCTAAATTAAGATAGTACTTGAACTTCTAACCTAACAACAGATCCTTATTAGAGCATCGCTTTAGTCCTTCGAATATAATACACTTCGTTAAATATTCATGAAATGATGTCCGATAAAAAAAAACGATGAACCAGATTGGGAAAGTATCTTGCTACAGGGATTCACAACCACTCGACGTCTTGATAAATTGCTATCGAACCTCTTTGAGGTGGTGGTGGTGGTGCGGGGGGGCGGAAATATGAGGATAATGAACAGTGATTTAGAGTAATCTGAATTAAAGCAACATTAACCCAACTAAAAATGGATTTGTAGTAATTTGTTTTTTTTACGTACAACATCCCACCTCCGCCTCTGTCATTCATCAGCTCACGCCCGAGTTTAATACCCGCCGCCGGCGGAAGGAAGGAGGTGGGATGGAGCTGTGAGCAGTCGAGAGGCGACACTAAAGCAGGATGAATGAGTGGAGGAGATTTGGAGGTGACACTTCCCCGCAAAAAAAGAGCATAGCAGCAGAAGAATAAAGATGGCCCTAAAGGTGGAGAATGGGATCTCATTAGACGTGTCCTTGAGCAAGGCACTTGACCCCCAAACCGCCTCAATCAAGCATCATGGGAATACATTGCCGGCCCCCCGGGGGGGAGAGTGACTCCGTCTGCGAGTGAGGCTGCGGTTCCAGTCTCGAGTTGAATTCTTAAAGAAAAGGGAAAATGGTCAAGGAAGCCTGAAATAAGAAGAGAGTCGTGAGCTTTAAGAGTGATATATTACAGCGATAAGCATCGATGCCAGTTGGCTGCGAGCGATGCCGGTGGGAATAAAGCTGTGCCTGTAGGAGGGAGATTTGTTTCTGACTCATAAGGATGTTGAGTAAGTAGAGAATGTGGGAGTGGTCAGAAGGAGTGAGTCCTGGAATGAACAGAAGAAATGGCACATTGACGTCAAGCAAAAATGACTTTATAGTTTTATACTGACTAGAAAACATTCTATAGTTTTGTGCGACGGAGAGTAGGTTTTATCGTTGGGTAATGTCAAGCACTGAAGTCGCAACGAACACAAACAACAATCAATATTAAAGTATGATCATCAATAACCTTTCCTATTTTTATCAAAAGCTCATAATGTAAAAATGACCTAAATTCTTGGTTTTCAAAAGTGTTTATGTTTGTGTCAATACTAAAGCAGCTCAGAATATTTAAGAGAAAAGTATGTTTCTTTAATACTCCTGAATATGATATAGATAATGAAGCGCCTCAAAGTAAAAAAACAAACAAATAAAATAGTCTATTCAGGAAGGAAAGGATGATGTTTATAAAATAGAAAAGGGAAAGCGAGAACATTTGTTCCACAGCAGGGACGGGAACGAGATAATGATGGCAAAGAAATCTGAGACAAAAGTGTTGGGTTGAAGTTCGGCAGGGATTTGTGGAGACACGGATAAAGAAGTGGGAACAGAAGGGAAAGGAAGGCTGTGAGAAACTTTAATTAGGCTTAACAACAGAAATGTGGAGGTAAAATGAGAAAAACGTACACAGGAAAACTACAGCAAACGGAGTTTATAGTCATTAGTTGGCAAATGCATCAGTTTTTCTCGTTTACTGTCTGAAATAACATCTGTTCCTCTTGAAGTTATTTTGCTTCTCCGCTCATGCCGATGACAGACTGTCGGCTCTATATTCTCTGTTCTTTTACCAACATCAACGTGTTACTCAAAAGTATTTAATTTCTCCTCCAAAGCTCGACTCTTGAGTGAATCCACTGGCTCCAAGTTTGGTCGCGAAAAGTCGCTTCATTTTTCTGAAGCAGTCGTCAATATTAGACTCGCAGGATTTCATTAATGACATCCAGACATGCGCTGTGTTTTCAGAATCGTTCTATCTTGACAATTAAAAGCACACAAAACCCGTAAATTTCTGTTTTATAGCTTGTTTTCACTTACTATGTGTTAGGCTTTGATTTAGTGGTTGTTGGAGTCTTTTTTGCTGCTGAACGATCACATATTCAGCGTCCCTGAATTATTCATTTATATATTTATAATATATTTATAATATATATATATTTTTCAAAGTCTTTTCCTTTGTGTGGTGTGGGAATTTGAATTCTGCAAGTCACATTCCAAGAATACCAGAAATGTAATAAAGTCCAAACAATGAGTCAGTATCTAGGTCACAAACTGGAAATAAGATAATTGGAGTGTTATTGCAGAATTCTTCCCCCAATATTCTCAAACTTGCATAAACACATGGTTTGACGAGTTTCTTCCCCAAAGATACTGTATCTGCACATATTGAGGTCACCCCGAACAATTCCAGCATCTCACACATTCCGAGAACTGTAAGGATTTGTTGCCCCGTCCTCATCATATGATGCATAAAAATGATTTATTGGTGGAAAACGTTACGCTGCTGTGACATGTGGGATCATGTCGTGGTGTCATCTTATCTAACAACATTACATATGTTAGGAACAATGGTGATGTTTCAGGTAAGACAATGAAGAAAGAGCTCAAAAGAATATTAAAAAAAAGATATGAATGGATGAGACGTACCAATTTAGCTTAAGTGAGGTCCATATTGAAGTTTTCCATGCAATATTTGTGGATGCCCCACATTCTCGTATGATTTACATCAGATGTTTTCTTGCGTGAGAGGGAATAAAACCCAGTTCTATTTTCAGCCGTCCTCCGGGAGGCAGATAGTTTGGTTCTGTCCAAACGCCTGATAGTAAAGACTTGACTAATAAAGACTTGGGGCTTGTACGGCCGACTGACTGGAGCGGTTTGCTTCTGCTCCGTGAAGCCTTTATCGAGCAATATGTGCTGGCGAACACTGGCTTATATTTGCAATACCACGCAAAGACCATATGGGCGATGAGTTCACCGATGGTGTAACAACACAAACGAGTTTAGAAATTACACTAGACAAGCCTTTCCTGTCTCTCCTGCTGGCCCTCGGGACCTTTTGTCTGTTCACGGTTGCTCAGCAAAATTTCACAGTCCACCACTAAATCCATTTTGAAAGCTGCTTTTAGGTATCAACACTAATTTAGGAAGAACAGTACATCATTTGTGCATTAGGATGTACTGTAGTGCCTGAAGTATTTTGGGTCAGTTTTTACTGGTGTCTTACTCAATCACACAAGGGGCCAAAAGTATAACCAAACCTTCTGTAACAGGAAATATAAGTCTGACTTTGATATCGTCTTTACCATATTTTCCGGACTATAAGTCGCAGTTTTTTTCATAGTTTGTCCGGGGGTGAGACTTATACTCTGGAGCAACTTATGTGTGAAATTATTAACACATTATTACCGGTATATCATTTCTCATGTTATTTTCACACTAAACCGCAAGAGGGCGCTCTAGGCCTGTGTTGATAATTTCGACGTAGAAGAGGAAGCGCCGCATCTTCTACCTCCAGAGTTAGTTAGTTGTTTAAAAGTGACACGAGGATGAAGATTTCATTTGATTTTAGTTATTTGGAGTTACACGGATGGTTTGGTAAACTTCTTAGCATGTTGTTTATGCTATAGTTATCTGAATAACTCTTAATATGTTATGTTCACATACCAGGTTCTCAGTTGTGTCATGTAACGTAACGTACAATTATTCAGCCTGTTGTTGCCTCTATTCTATTTTTATTTTAAATTGCCTTTCAAGATGACATGTCTGTTCTTGGTGTTGGATTTTATCAAATAAATTTCCCCCAAAAATGCGACTTATACTCCAGTGCGACGTATATATGTTTTTTCCTTCTTTATTATGCATTTTATGGCTGGAGCGATTTATAGTCCGGAAAATACGGTAGTTTTCTGTTACTAAACCCTGGTATCGTTGTAGTTCACGATGTACATATGAACATTGATCTATTTGGATTTTGAGTCCCACCTTGAGCCCGCCTTCGGTCAGACAGTTGATTCTTAGAAGGGCCAGGAAGCCTGAGATCATTAGGATACCTACACGGCAGGAGAGCAATTACCGGTCGTGTCAAGAACCCACTCTTCGTTTCCACCGTAATTAAGGTATGAGTAAAGTTTGCGTCTGAGTAAGTACCAGTGGTTGTCGAGTGTGTAACTACTACTGCGACCGGTCCAAATGAATCGCTGAAGTGCGTCTCTGGCTCGAGTGTTTGTTTCCTACGGTATCAGAACCAGCAGGAAAGATCAACGAGACTCTAACGCAGAATGAAGAGCTCGGCTCTCGGATAATTAAATGGAAGTCTTTCCGGGGTACAGTCTTAATAACGTGCTTCAACCAAAGGTTTATTATTCTCTCGACGTCCGCTCTGTGGTCTCGGTCTCCTACAACGGCAGTATTGATATCCCCGTGTGGATTAGCCGGATTATTGACCGAGAAAAGGTCATGTTGAAGTGTCAGATTACAGCTTTCCTTGTCACTACTGACGTAGATCACAATCACTCGGCAGACTGCTTCAGAGCGCCTCGCCGAGCCACCGGTTGAATTTCAAATAGGCTTTTTTTTTTTTTTGTCGACAGGGATCATCCCAGAATGTCGACACTTCCACGCCTCGTCACAAAATGACAACTCACCCTTTTTCTGTACATCCAGACATGTCGGCGACTTGAGCCCGAGCTACTGTTAATCCCCGAGGAGTTGGAATCTGAAGAAAAAATATTGTTTTTATCTGCGAGCTGAAGGTCTGAATGCTCAAGTGGGAAGAAGCTACGACGACTGTCTGTTCAGGATAAGACAATCCCCCGTGGAATCTGTCGAGTCCGTCACAATTATGACGTGCTCTCATTGTGTTTCATGTCTAATCCCCTCCGACTTCACAGTTATTTCTTTGTGGATAATTGTCTCCTTTTTTTTATTCACGAGCCACGAACATGATGATAAAAATCATCACACCTACGTTTTCAGTTCAGTCTTCACAATTGCAGAACTCGCACCTGACATGTCTTGTGTGTGGGCGACATAATGAATGCATTTTTAACACAAATCCTATTAGGGATTCTTTATAAAGGCAGGGAAATGCTCACAGGATACACATTAATTACAACGCCTGACACAAAAACACCGACGCACACGTCTCCTGGTGGCCCTTTGGGAAGAAAGCCGTCATTTTTTTTCCTAATTCTGCATTATTATTTGAGCCAATTATGTGTTGTGATCTAAAAACATGTCAGCAGAGCGAGGAAGGAACGCTCTCTTCATTACTAGGATTTATTTATCATGTCATTGTATGTCAGTTTAAAGAGGATACATTAGACGGATTCATTCTGAGCTATCGGGGAATTGGCCGCGGTTGCAGTTTTCCTTGTTTAATAGCCGGTGATGAACTTATTAAAAAGCTTATTTAATGATCTGAGGAAACAAACGTTGCATCACGTCTTAAACATATTCATACAGACGCTTCAATGTACTACCTTTGAGCAGTTAACCTTTGTGTTAGTTCACAGGTCATTTAACTGAACAGAAACTTTTTTTTTTACCAAGTTACATACTGAAGTTATTAACCTGAAGTTAGCCTAAAAAGATAAGATATAACTTTATTGTAGAAAATAGATGTATATATGTATTTAAGATGAGTTGTCACAGCAGAAAGTTCACAGAAGCAATTAAAGATACTGTGATAAAAAGCAATAACAATGACAATTATAAAAATATTTAAAAAAAATACTCGACACAACCACAACAATAAGAGGCAGTACAAGTTCATCACAGTACAAAAGTACTGTGAGGAGATGGGGGGGCGGAGTTATAAACACTGCTTTTATTAAAAGTTTTTAATAAACATGTATTTAAAATGGCTGATGCTAAAGGATTATAACACAAGATGCAGTTTGCTAACTGTCCATCAAACCAGCTCAGGAACCTTAGTGCAGATCTTTATTGTACGAGAAACAAAAAGGCACATTTAGAAACGTCCAATTCATTCTGGACGCCAGCGACTCCTCTACAGCTCCCTCGTCCTTCCTCAGAGCTCCACATAAACGCAGCGCAGGACGGAGGAAAAATCGTAAAAAGCGTAGAATCCCATCGTCAAACTGCCCGGGACGTCTCCTCCGACGGGCAGTTTTGGCTCTCGTCTCCGTCCAGTGACATGGGCGTTACGGCCGTCGATAAATTAAAGCGTTTAGAACTCTCAGTGCGGCCAGAAAACCGTCTTCGGATTAATGACGGTGTTTACGGCGGCGCAGCCTGTCATGAAGGCCGCTGGCATTATGACCCTTGACATGGTTGAAGCCTCGACAGCGAGGGCACCTTGAAGGATGCTGGCACATGCTTTATATTCGCTTCACAATAGGCTCCTTGAATCCTTTAAACTTAAACCTGTAGATAAAAACGCAGAGATTTTGTTCATTTACAAAGCAATCAAGAAAAAATACTCAATTTAAGAAATCCACGACCCTGAACCGTCTTGGAATAGATACGGCATCGTCTTGTTTTTCTCAAATCCCATGGAGAGATTTAAATAGAATAATTAAAACGTGATGCAACACAAATTGCCATATGTTTTTATCACTTATTGTGCCTCTTATCCCTCACATTTATTTTTGTCTTCTGACAACAAGACCTGCTACTTGATCTAATTTTGGATCTGCTTGACTTCATTTATGTTCCTGCCCTCCTTCATTCTGGTGCATTTTTCTGTTTTGACTCAACCTTTTACAGTCTCGGGTAAATGTCGCAGTGCAACACAAGTTTTCATTTCCTTTTTTTAACACACTCTAGCCTCAATAAAACTTCTCAGAAGGATTTCGCAACAGAAAGGCAGTGTTTGTTAACATCTAAATGTTAAGATAGAACCGACTCTGTCTACCCGTCTGCTGTCTGTATCATGGATATTATTTAATTACATTTAATTTATTTGTATTAATTATAATATGCCATTTATGTTAATGTATGTTATTTCATTTTAAAATATTGTTTTAAATTCATCTCTTTGTATTTTATCATATTATTTCATTATTTTATTCTATAACTCTACCACAAAAATCCTGTGTTGTGTTTACAATAGTCACAATAAAAGTTTCTGATTCTGATGATGTGTCATAAACTCATTAGGTTCATGTTTATGAAATAAATTCTTAAGCAGTTTTAAAGTTCTAATACAAATGGTATTATAAAATGTAGGTTAACATTGTCTCTAAAATAAGCATTTATCTTTCACAGCGCTACCTTTTCTTATCACCTACTCAAATATGAGCTAAAACTGTTGCCTGGCAACGCTATATTTTAATGGTCTCAGCATAAAAAAATGTCATAAAGTTGTTTTAATGCATATCTCTTAAGACTTCAGGCACAACTTATTGTATGGATACCTTTTTTCATTTTGATTTGATTAGTCTTTCATTTTTTAATGAATTTCCTTCAGACCCTGAGTTATCACAGTTATTTCAGCCATTATTATATAAACAAGACGAGATGAGATTGAAGGATACACACAGTTCTGTGTTAGATAACAGGACCTGACGAGCATTAAAAGCTGCTGGTCTTCCCACACACCTGCTCTGTTGGGCCTAATCTACCGTTGGAGAGACACCATGGTCACTAGTGAAGTGTTCTCTGTCAAAACTATCCTCGAAAAACACACATTTAAAATGCGTTTGGACGCGAATGCAATATTAATCGTTTGATTCTGTTCACGTTAGTGTAGTTAGGAGAGAGAATATGTGAAGTGGACGTGAACCTGCTTGATGGATGCAAGAGTAACAGCAGCAGATAGTTCTGTGTCTGCAAAAGTACAAACTTCTGTCAACCTTAAACCAACACGTCGAGTTTCTCCTCGTCAGTCACTTCAGATTAGGCACCGGTCGTGAAAACTGAAACGTGCTTTCCGCTCGCTCGCTCGACATGAGTTGAGCCACAAGATTTCATTTTCAGACGCAAGGTTTTTATTGTCTCACGTCTCCATCGGCTTGAAACGCGTCTTTAGTGTTTCTGGCGGCGCGAAGCCGTTCAAAGAGTCGTTGCTATTTTAAGAGATCGTTACGGGGCGTAAAGTGGGCGGACGTCCCGATTAATTGATTGAAGATTAAGTCAACACCTTTTTTTTTTATTTGTCTCCGTGTAGATGTTTAAGCTGAAAGCGGTTCAACTGGCGGAGAAGTTGCTGCCGGCCTTCAACACCCCCACAGGGATCCCGTGGGCCATGGTCAACCTGAAGAGGTACGTACTGTAGGGATCGCAAACTCATTGTGTTGAGTATCTGCTTTGTTTTTATATTTAATAGTAACAAAAACAAACAAATGTTTGCTGGTTTCTCTGCAACAAGTTATCCCATGTAGAGTTTGTGTTTAACTCGGTTTCACTTGTTTATAGGTTTATTTTTTTCAGTAAACTTGACCGAAATAAGTATCACCGGCTAATTTCAGAGAAAAACTGGCCTATTTAGAAGAAAAAAACCTTCAGAAAGTAATAATCAATACCACCACAGGTCCTGGTCCATGAGCATAATTGTCACCGGGCCGCACAACAAAAAAAAAAAGTATATCATTTTTGTTCTATTAAATACTAGCTAAAGTACCCAGAGTTGCACAGGGGAAAGTTGCAAAGACGATGTCATTTAGTGATAAATATTCTATTTTCCCTTTTATATGCTTGCATGGACTTGGAGGTTGCTAGAGCGATTTTTGGACGATCAATGAAAGATTCCGATAAATGACGCGGAAGCTGCTTAAGGCTAAAATAAGGTTAAACGTTGGAGGTCTTGTGACCTTTAAGGGTCTGTAACTTTCTTCATGTTGGAGCTACTGTGCTCCAGTTTAGTTTTAAACCTTCCTTGGAATGAGACACAGAAAAGGTGCTCATGCGCACCAATGTACCACCAATAATTCAGACTGTTTGGACGACTAAGGTCAAAAAGGAAAAATCATCTTAGATCAGATGCGTTCAGTTCATGGAAGTCATTTTGAGTCTAAGAAGATTTCTGTAGGATCCCTGGAGCATCAGTGAAAGAACCAGGTTGACTCAAGTGTCCTTTATATACGGTACTTACTTACTTGTATAAAGATTCAATTCTGAAGGGCGTTTTGCTTTAACAACAACCTGATTTTCTCTCAGATAAAATGAGCCTGTGACTCTTGACATGTCAAGATGCTTGTTTTTGTCTTCATGAACAATCTTGTTGGAGAAAGAACTCGGTGCATAAAAAATACATCTCATTAAAGAACTTATTTTTCTGGAGGTCTGGTCACGAGGTCGGGGAGTTTTAAAAGTCTTCATTAAGATGAGCTTCATAATTCGACTCAGTCAAGTGCTGGTATATAGTACAGCATAATGCTTTAATTAAAAGTGTTTTTAGCTCGGAGGACGATAAACAGTGACATGTCGACTAAATCGATGAACTCCAAACACTATGGATCAGAATAAGAAAAGTCTTAATAACCGTTTAGTGAAGAAGCGAAGTGCTTCTCCTTCAATGAGCCCACCATTAAATCATTCCCTCAAGTAAATGCTCCATTTGTTTGCAAATGTATTGGCAAAAGTTAATAGCTGTTCTAGACATTTTTATTGTCATTTAATCTGCTCTAAATGAGCAAAGACTGTTTGAACGTAGGGTCTGTATTAGAGTCACTGAGTACATCCTTCATTATCGTGCGGAATGAACGCAAACTGTATTGAGTCGTTGTCTTAGATGTTTATGAAGAGCAGCGAATGGACTCACGGTTAATATGTTAGCTCATTTTAAAATGCTCCCTCCATCTCAGTAATAACTCTAGCTACTTGTAAAACGTTCTTTCTTTTTTTTTTAATCACCACCTTTATGTTTCCTCTACCTCCAGCGGTGTCGGTCGTAACTGGGGTTGGGCGTCTGCCGGCAGCAGCATCCTGGCCGAGTTTGGAACTCTGCACATGGAGTTTGTTCACCTCACGTACCTGACGGGGAACCCAGCCTATTACCAGAAGGTAACACTATATCTCGCACTGAAGACATATTTAGCCTTATTTTACGAATGAAATCATTCAATATTGTTTCCATATGAAGCACTTTTGTTTGGCCTTGTTGACTTTTGAAAGAACATATTGCAACTTTTCTCAAAATATGTCAAAATGCAGCTTGTAACATCCATACATGCAAATTGACTGAGCTAACTATGACCTAACCTTGTTTAAAAACTGTTGTTTGCAAACACTCTCTGAGCATAAGTTTAGTTAAATGTGATTTTTAAATGTTATTGCAGCTACATTTTCCACTACATTGCTCAATGACTCTGGATGGGACCAAACATTATAATTTCTTTATGAATCAATATGGAACTTAAACACAATTTAACTTTTTCCCTGATATTCTGTTCGCAGGTCATGCACATCAGAAAGCTGCTCGCCAAAATGGACCGACCCAACGGTCTTTACCCGAATTATCTGAACCCTCGCACAGGCCGCTGGGGGCAGCGTGAGTACAACGTTTGTCCATTGAAGCTGGAGGTTGAACTGAAGGTTCACATAACATAATTCAGAAGTTTCACTGATCCAGGATTTGTCACGTCTTTTTTATAACAACGAATTGGAAGGAATTCAACAGCCATTAACACTTCACGATGATGGAGACCGAAGTCTGCTAAAAGGACTAAACCAACTAAAATACACTGTGATTTAGCCTCTGATATTGTTTACGCCTAAAGCTAAAAGTGATCTTCATATAAACATAAGCATGTGTTGATTATCACTTGACTGGTGCTATGATCAGTTTTGTCGTCGAGATTATTTGGACAGAATGTTCCGGAGCCTTTCTATCAACGCAAATTTGCAACCGTTGATTTGAGGATCTTCATCAGATCAGCGGGATCTTTTCCTGTTCATTCTAGAGCAGAAGTCTAGACCATTTTTGTAACACACACCGATTACATTTCCACTTCAGCAAAACATAAAATAGCATGAATGACGATAAGATAAGAGCATGAAAAAATGCAATAACTGTGAATCTATAGGAGCCTTGGCTTCTCTGCAACAATTTGGCCCCATTTAAAGGTATAAAAACATATATTTTTTTGAGTAAACTTACAAGTAAACAAACATAAATCGTTGCAAGATTTTCAGGATATGTTACTTCATAAAGAATCCAGTCTTTTAAAAAAAAAAATAAAACCGCTTTCAGACATTAATAGTCAAGGCAGAAATTAAATAAGTACATTTTTCTTCCTCTGCATCAGTAACTTTTGCTCGAGGGATCAGTACCAGGCATCGACCCAGTGGCGAGGGACCAATGTTCTAAAATATAATTTCATAGGTTTTGAAAACTTAGACTAAAACCCTGGAAGATGAATGAAATCCAAATCTAAACGGCCTCTAAAGATCCTTGAGGAGGAGCAGAAAACAAAGGAGTGTAAGAAGAGTGATGAGAACAAATGGAAGGAAGAGAGAGGTTTGCAAGAGAAAGGGATCAACATATTCCTGGTGTATTGATTCCATCCTGGCGGTGTGCCCAGGGTCATCAACAACTCAAGGAGAGAAGTCAGATGTGGAATGACATGCTTTTATCTATTCGCTGCTCGCCTTCGTTCTTTTTTGACGATTCAACATGAACGTCAAGACGTGCTGAACATGCTCCGGGAATATAAAGCCTGCGTTTACTTGTTTAAAGAGATGATCTGATCTCATTTATATTGATCTTTTTTTTTAAAAGAAGCTTCTACTTTAAGGACGAATGTGCGGTTAAACGTTTTAATGTGTGAGATTCTTGAAGTACATTCGCGGGATTTTAGCGAAGAAAAAATAGGACGTAGCAGATTTACCAACACTTCTCCCAAGCCTCGGGCGTTCACTTTGAACGATGCACAGCCGAGGAAGGGAAGAATCTTGTTCGACAAATCAAACATTCTCAAAAGTTAAAGTACATTTTAAAAAGCTTCCCATTGGCAGGAAGTGGAGTGACAGGCGTCTCGATGGAAGACGAGCGTAAAGTGCATCGGCTTCAGGCCGACCCGAGTCGAAACAGACGAGGGTGTGAAACGAACGACTCGGTGATTGATGGACGACTTCATTAGCAGATGGATGCTTGACTGAGTGAGTGAGTCGTGTGTTTATTTGCCTGATGGACGCTGAGCATGTGGGTGGAAGGCTGTCGCTCTTCTTCTTCTGTGCGTGGAGCCGTGGAATGGTGGCGTGGGTTGTAACAAACAATTGTCCTTTATTCTTTACGCCTAAATGATGCCCCAAAAACAAACAATTGACTAATCAAAGGGTTTTTATTTAGCGTTGATTGTATTTTTGCCGGACGTGCGGATGAATCCGTGAATATTGTGATATAAATGTTGAAATAAGTTGAAATAAAAGTTTAAAATGCTAAATAGAATTACTTTATACTGGTAAATTTGAATAAAATATAAAAGACAAGTTTTTTGGCTATAAGAAACAATTTTATGTGCCCCAAAAACACACAATTGACTTATTAAAGGGTTTTTATTTAGCGTTGATTGGATTTTTGCAAGGATCTATGTATAAATCGGTGAATATTGTGATATAAATATTTGAATAGGTTTAAATAAAAGTTCTATATGCTTAATAAAAATCACTTTTTACTGTAACATTTAAGTAAGTAAAATATTTTTTAAAAGTTTGTTGTCTGTAAGAAACATGTTTATGTAAGTTTTCTCTGATCTCAGTCAAATGGCCCCCTGTTGACCCTGAACCCCAGGTTTGCTTTACAAGTTCAACATGTTGAACCACTAATCTCAGTACAGTTCAGAGCAGCGATGGTTCGATGAGGCTTCATGAAACCGCTGAGGTATCATGATACGGTGTCTTCATTTTGAAAGGCCACTAGATGGCGCTCTCTGCTTTATAATGTTTGGCTCTGATCTTCATCAAAACCATCATCGTTTGCAAACTGATAGTGACACTTATAAATGAAGCCAATGTATCATGACACCTCACCAGCTGTTTCATGAAGCCTTACTGACCCATCACTGGTTCTGAGAGTAAAATATCTTTTCAATTGTTGATCATCAACAATTATTAAATATGTTTAAAGGGCACCTGATGTGAAAACCCAACTCTCGTGACTTATTTACATGTAAATGTTGAAGTCAAAATGCAGTAGTTCATTCATTGTGACGTTGCTCTGTTTTGAAGTTATTACTTAATAAAGTTCTCTTCCATCTGAAATCTCGCCAAACAAGATTACGGTTTAAATTAAACATTCTGACGTCACTCTGGTGCAGGTGTCCGCCCCTAGAAGACATAAATCAGTTAAGAACCTACATGTTAATAAACAAAATAAATATTTATGTAAACATGGTGAGAGTTACTTCTGCCTTTAGGTGTTTTTGTAATGTGTACATTAAGCAGCAAACCTTATTTTTAATATTCGTTTTTAATGTACAAAAAAGGAGTTTTAGGGGTGAGTTTGCAATTTACATGATTCCTTGAATGCAACTCGTGTTTTTGTGACCAATCAGAGCAGAGTGGGCGTGGTTGCTCAGACGAGATTTATTCTCAGGCAAAACAGTGCATTTTAAGTGGGCGGGGCTTAAGCATATTTTCTAATGTAAATATCTTTATTAAATTAGAGTTGTGTGCAAAAATAAACTAAGTGTAATAAAGGTCCTAGAACAATTTAAGACTTAAATCAACACATTAGGTGACCTTTAAGACAAAACAAAACATGATGGCTGTGACATCATATAATGTATACATTAAAATACAAACATAAGCTGACATATGAACCAGAAGCAGTTGTAAATCTAACGACCGATTGACTATTTTCACGATTCAAAACCCGAAAACAAACACGGTGCATCGTTTGTGTCGTGAACGGAAGCGGACGAGCGTAAATGTTGCTGAAACACTCGCACGGAAAGCGAACACCTATTAAATGGAGATAAAGCCTTCATCGCCCAGCGAGTCAACTACCCACAAGCCCCATGGGCACCGGCGAGCAGCACTTTGCTCACAAGCCGTGCCGTGGCGTCGCGCCAACAGCACAGGGGAATAAAGGACAGGACGTGGACGGGAGGCTGAGTCATGGATCGATGGAATATCTTAAACAAGACCAAGCATGTGGGACGAGCTGCTCATCGTCAGATTAATGCCATATTGACAGTGTCTTTATTAAGGTAACGGGTCTTAGATTAAGATATGAAAGGACAACATCATCAAACTCCTACTTCCTGCTACATCCCGCTACTTCCTGTATTCGTCATGTGACCTCAACTGTATGGTTGCGTTTGATTCCCCGTATCTATGTGATGCACTTCCTTCTAGTTAGAAAAAATATCTTTTGCAGCGAGTATTCTGAGCCGCTCTAGTAGAAGAACTCACATTTCTCCGACCCTTAAAACTCTTCACTGGCTGCCAGTTTCTTTCAGGATCATTATAAAATTCTGGTTCTTACTTTCAGATCTATTCATGGTCAGACCTTCCAGAAGTGATCTGATCCAGCCTTACACCCCAGCTCGGGCTCTGAGGTCAAATATTCAAGCTCAAAAAATTAACTGAGTCCTTGGTTCATTATTTCTGTTTTGTTCAAAGTTATTGCCAAAGCCCAAATATAACAACAGGTTATTTGATTTGATTTTAACATTAAAGATATGCATCAGATTTCATTGGCATATCACAATTTAGAAAACATTAATATTGTAAAACACAACACAGGAATTTTAAGTGGTGTTGAATGAATTAAATATGAATACAATTAGATGAATTAAATACAATAAAAATTAGTGACTCTTACATTAAAGTGGGCAAATAAACATTAAATAAACCGCCGCAGCATTTCTTCATTCAGTCTACTGCAGCGATCCTCACCTGCAAATTTTAATTTTTAAATTAATCTGTCAAAATGTAAGAATTTTCCAAGACCTTAAAACTAGTTTAAATGGTTAAAAGAGTCTGTCGTGCCCACCGCTGATTGTTTTGATGACGTAGGCGGTTTTGCGTAACTAGTTATTGGTGTTACAGATTTGGAGTTTTTCTGCGATACATAGGATCCTGTTTACAGTGTGTTTTAGTGTAGGTTTTGCTAGTACTGAAAGGAAGATGACCTAATAGTTGATAAACTCATCGGTTATGTCGTTATATCGTTCGATGAACACTGGTTGTGCGATCATATTGCAGTCTTCGCCAGGCCTCACAAACACCACGACAAAAACAATCTTTGAAAGTTTGAAAGGAAGTCTGGAAGCTTCACACTACGTATGACGCCGCGATACTGTTGCGATCACTTAGCGTTCGAGGCGAGGCTAAATTGTAAGACTTTCAAAGCCACTTTAAATAACCACAGCCGGGGAATAGGATTTGCATACTTCCCCGTGACTGACACTGATTCAAATGGGAATGCCACATTTCATTTTCCCTCACTTTTGGGCAACAATGAGAGCGAAGTGATGATGCGTGACGGCGCTATAGTTCAATCGAGTCAGGGATCTGAATGGGAAATGAGAAGAACACAATCGGCTGAAAAATGAAAATGTTGAACGTTTCTAACATCTTCAAGAAGAGGAAACGGATGACAGTGTGTAAATATATATATATATATATATATATATATACGTGTGTGTTGCTATTTATGGGTTAGCATTGATGATTAGTCTGTTGACAAAAACACTAGCTAGTTGTTGTTGTTTGTATCTGTTAAATCTGAAGTGACCAATCACAGCTGATATTTATGTGTTAGCAATTAGTGTTAGCACTGTTAGCTATACACACAAACACACTGATCTACACAATTTGTTGCACTAATTTGAGATTCATGTGTTAGCTGCTAGCGTTAACACTTTTAGCTACACACACGCATTCTTATATTAAATGTATTGTGTTATTTTTGAACTAATTTCAGATTTTTCTGTTAGCTGCTAGTGTTAGCACCGTTTGCTATGTAGACGTCTACACATACAGTACACAATTCATTGTGTTTTTATTTAACTAGTTTGAGATTTAAGTGTTGGCTGCTAGCGTTAACACTTTTAGCTACACACATATATACACAATCTATTGTGTTTTTATTTAACTCATTTGAGATGCTTGTGTTAGCTGCTAGCGTTAGCAGTGTTTGCTATGTAGACACATGCTATATAAATAAATCTTACTTACTTACTTACTTACACATGTACACGAGTCATTGTGTTTTTGTTTAACTAGTTTGAGATTAAAGTGTTAAAACACTTTTAGATACACACACACAAACACAATCTATTGTGTTTTTATTCAACTCATTTCAGATTTCTGTGTTAGCCGCTAGCGTTAGCACTACTTGCTATGAAGACACACATACAGTACACAATTCATTGTGTTTTTATTTAACTAGTTTGAGATTCATGCGTTAGCTGTTTGCGTTTTGTTTAACTTGTTTTCTTATAAGATAAGATTTTTTTTATCCAGTTTATTGGTCAAAATAACATCTAGAACAAATGGAAAATAATCACCAGATAATTGTAACTTCTTAGCTAATCATAACATCACATACCCTCGTCTTATTACATTTTTAAAAAAAAATGGAAAAATGCAGCAATATACACACACACAAAAAAAATGGTTTCATTTCTTAACCAATCAATCAATGAAATGTAGCTTTTAGAAAATAAAAACGTGTTTTTCTGAGCATCATAAAACATGCAGGACACACATTAAAAGGTTGGATGTAACCCTGGTCCTCCTCAAGAATGTTTAATATTTGAGTTAAAACATCTTTTCACGCCAGTGAGTGTCTACCTTGACCTCCAGACTTCTCAGGGTAATAGTTTTTCAATATTCATATTGGCAGATAAAAAGGTTTGCGCCTCAGCACGGCGTGTATTGACCGCTTCTACTAAAAGACTGTTTGATTTTCTGGGGGGGAAATGTGTCTCTTTGCATTTGAGCTCCTTCAGCTTGGACTTGTTTTTTTTTTTTATTTGACTTCTCGGCAGACGTATAATTGGCGCAGACTCACTACGTGACCCTCGAAACCTTTTGATTTTTTCCGAGGAAACGACGGCGGGAGAGAAGCGTCGGGTCTGGTGTGGGATGTGAAGATGGAATTGTGTGGGATGTGGTGGAGAAAAGAAGGAAACGATTCCAGAAAGATTGAGTGAGAATGAAAAAAAGAGGTTCACTCTTTGGTCTCTGCCTGTTTCTCTAAACTCAAACAAATATATCAAATAATTAGCATCTCTATTGCTTAGCAACCAGACACTACAGAATATAACAACAATCAGGTCTGACTCATCACACAATTGTTACACTTTTGTATTTCCATTAAAGGAAAGGTTTTCGATAGTGAATCACGAGTAATTGATGTCTTTTTTGGTTTCTTCTTGTATTGATGCTGTATTGTTCTGCTATTTTCATGCTATTTTTTGTAAATGATGTATCTATATATTTATAAAGCGCACAAAGGAACTGCATTGACGAACAAAAACAACGAAAATACACGTGCCAGAAGGTTAAAAGATATACGCTCTGATTTACTGCTTTATTTTTCTTAGCGCATTGTAAATATTTTATTCAGGGAAAGTTTTGACATTTCTGAAATATCCATTAATATAAAATCATCATGCATGTTCTGCCTCTATACCTCATGTTTAAAACTCGTATATAATGATATAGATTACTGTTGTTGTTGATGGTGACAGAGGTCAAAGGCTATAGTAATTAATATTTATAGAGCGCTTTTCCAGACCAGGGTCGCAAAGCGCTTAAACAATCAAAACAATACTCAATAAAATAAATACTTAAAAGGTCAAGATGACAACTGCAGTTAATAGAAAACTCTGCAGCGAGAATTCTGAGCCGCTCTAGTAGAAGAACTCACATTTCCCCCAGTCCTTAATACTCTGCATTGTGCTGCCAGTTTCTTTAAGGACTCCTTCTTTTTACTATGTCCTTGTGATCCTGGTCTGATAAAAGCCACTTTACAAATAATTACTTACTCACTACTTTAAACTGGTTCAAGCTAATGTTGTTTTTACTAAATCCTCTGTACTTGGTGGTACACAAACGTTGTTGTGATGCCCTATTTAATATGTTTGTGCTAAAAAAAGCTTGGCATTAAAGAGGTAATGTACAGAAGCTTCACCTTCACTTGTGCTCACAGACAAGAACGGTCACATTCACACCTGGAGACTCGCTGGTGAGATTTGCTCAATAACACCAGATGAATAATTCATCCACTATTATCTCTCCTCGTCTTTGCATATCCTTTCATTTACCTTGGGGTATGGTAATCGGCGACGAGGAAGGAATTTCCAAATAAAGCTTTTCTCTGAAGATCGTGTAAAAAAGTATAGTGTACTCAGGATTAATTGTGTTTGTTGTGTTTATGCGTTCACCACACAATGACATCATGATTAACAAAGTGCAGACTTGTTATTCTTTGATACCCATGGGTCAAACTCAGGGGCCAAACTTGACCAGCCAAGTCATTTATGTGGCCCATAGAGCTTGAAAATAAATTAGTAACTAACATAATGTGCAATACAAAATGTGTCTTGTGGTTAAAAAAAACAACAACTTTATTTTATTTAATCCACCAAACATAAAAATGAGGATAATGTGTGTAAATATTTTCTGGCCCAAAGCTTGGACAGAGTTTTACATTTAACTGCTCGTCTGATCTTGTTCCTCACCTTTACTTAAATCATTGTGTTCGGTGAAACACTTTGATGTTTATGACTTAAGTAGCTACAGTTATTATGATCGTTCATTAAATAGTTTCTGTCAAATATTGTAGATTAGATGGACTTAATTTAATGGACTCTAATCTAAATGATTTGAAAGAAACTATTTAATGAATGATCATAATTCTCAGCCACTTAGACTGTATCCTTCTATTTTAAATTTAAAACCGATGTTCCTGGTACAAATGATATAAAAACGTTGAATAATAAACCAACTTTACTTTGTATCTTTATTTTAGGTACTTTACAATTTAAAAAAGCTGATTTAAAAAAATAAAAAAAATGAACCTGATGTTGAAACTTAAAAATATATATATATGATAAATTAGCTCAGAAATGACATTTGTTTTACATTATTAATATTAATATATATATAAATAACAATATAAAACGCTATCATTTTGGCGTGACCCCTATTCATGAAGAAAAATCCGACTTCCTGCTAAACAGTTTATCGAAAAAGGTAAATATAAATAAAGAAAACATTTGAAACCCTTGTTTGATTGACACAACTTTTTAATGTTATAAATTATGTAATAAAATATCCCCATTAATGATGTTTCTGTTAACAAACACGTGTGTATTAATAATTGTCAACTATCCCACTGTTGTCGTTTTATTTGATCAAAGATGTTTCTTGTTCACATCCATGATGGTCTTGACGTGTCATGACACAGACGATGTCAAAGGAAAAGATACTTTCGATGTCACATGAAGATCCATCTGTTGACGCTCCGACCTCCTGCCTCCAGATCACACCTCGGTGGGCGGACTGGGCGACAGCTTCTACGAGTACCTGCTGAAAGCCTGGCTCATGTCGGACCGGACGGACGTGGAAGCTCGCAAGACGTACGACGACGCCATCGAGGTATCGTCGCCGTCTCGTTTCTAACGGTTTTCTTCCAGTCCGGTCTAAAACATCAACGGCTCTAAGCAGACGTAAACAAGCCTCCGACAAGTCCTTAAGTGTAATTGTCGGCACTTAACCTGCGGACGAGGTCTGGGTCAGTGTTTCCAGAGGAGACACAAGGAGACGTCAGTCATGCGTAATGAGATCAGGTCACAGCTGGAGCCACTTTCACTGCAGATCCTCGGTGTCAGGCCTTAGAAGTGAACCTGAATATAAACGGATATATTTTTATAAAACCATAAATGTATATTTCCAATGATTTATTTAGTTTAATTTAATTTCTTTTTTTCTTTCTGTACTACAAGTACTTCTGAGTATTTAACAATTATGAAAATCCTTGTTGTTTTATCATCAAATGTACTTTTAATGAAAAAAGAAAGAAAACATTTACCATCAATTTCTTTTTTAATTGTGTTGCTGTTTTAATGCATTTTTTTATGTTTAAAATATAATAGAACTCTAGCTCAACTTTTTCATCTTTTCATTTGTACTTTATTTGCATTCTGTTGCCATCGTTTGCATTTAAACCATTTAAATATACAAATCAATACAAACTTTAATTAACTTGTCCGTAAACACCTTTTCCAAGTATTACAACTTCATCAAAGGCTATAATATTTGTTGTTACTCCAAAAAAAAAAATCAAATCTAATGATAATGTTTATTTAAAAATACTTCTTTTTTTTATGTATTTAGTATTTATATTTAATAACCTTTCAACATTAACATTGTAAACAATAAACCAACTTTCCTTCCGTGTCTTTATTTCATTTACTTTATCTTAATTTTGTTTTAATTTTCTGAAATGAAATGAAGGATTAAAATATCCGATGAAAACGAATGCCTGGAAAATAAACCTTTCTTTGTTTTACAGAAAGTAATTTCAACTAGAGCAACACAATTAAAGAACTCTATTAAAAGCTACTATGTTCGTTGTAAATTATTAATACATTTGGTTGCAAAAAACTAACGAGGAATTCACAAAATTTCAATAAAATATAATGTCAATATAATTGGAAACAGGTATAATTGGTATAAAAAGTAAAGAAAATGACAAAACAGAATAAAATCACCCGCGGAATATTAATGAATATCATCATCGATGACTAATATTATTGTCAAAGGCTAGATTTTTGTCCGTCAAGTCAGTATAGAAACAGAATTTCAAAATCCTGCGTCTCTCACTGAACTTCTTTCGCTTCAGGCGATCGAGCGACATCTGGTTCGTAAATCCAACGGCGGGCTGACGTTCATCGGCGAGTGGAAGAACGGTCACCTGGAGAGGAAGATGGGTCACCTGGCGTGTTTCGCCGGCGGCATGTTCGCTCTCGGCGCCGACGGCTCACCGGACGACAAGGCCGGACACTACCTGCAGCTGGGAGCGGAGATCGCTCACACCTGCCACGAGTCCTACGACAGAACAGGTACTGCTGGTGTTGAAGCCTTTGGAACGTGTTTTCAATAGGGCTGCATGATATATGGAAAATATATAGATATCGCAATATTGCATGTGCCAATATTGCGATATCGATATTTTTAAAATATATTTTTATTGTATAAATTAAGCATTTCTTAAATCCGCACTTCGACCAATCAGTGTCAGGTTCTGTAAAGTTGTCAATTTGTACTTCTATGTCTCGTTGTCGTTTACGTCTCCGTCCGTCAGTGAACTGTGCGTCGCAGCTGCTCGGTTGCTATGGCGACATGTCTTGCCGGCGCGCTGACTTAGCTCAGTATATAGGCGGAAGTAATACTAACTTATGATCTAGTCAAACACTAGTGATCCAGTGAAGTAATACTAACTTATGATCTAGTCAAACACTAGTGATCCAGTGAAGTAATACTAACTTATGATCTAGTCAAACACTAGTGATCCAGTGAAGTAATACTAACTTATGATCTAGTCAAACACTAGTGATCCAGTGAAGTAATACTAACTTATGATCTAGTCAAACACTAGTGATCCAGTGAAGTAATACTAACTTATGATCTAGTCAAACACTAGTGATCCAGTGAAGTAATACTAACTTATGATCTAGTCAAACACTAGTGATCCAGTGAAGTAATACTAACTTATGATCTAGTCAAACACTAGTGATCCAGTGAAGTAATACTAACTTATGATCTAGTCAAACACTAGTGATCCAGTCACTCGTCTCTTTCAACCTCCTTTGTTAAAGCAACATATCGTAAGAACTTTTAATCTCGTCTCAGGTGTTTTCTTATAAGATCGTGAACTTCCAAACAAACCTGTCCGTCTTCACCGCATGCTAACGAGCTAAGTTGTTAGCGTCATTTATAAAGTGTTATGTGTGCGTGTACAAGGAGGTGGATTTATTATTTATTTGGTGATATCGCGACGCGCCGGCGGCTCCTCTCTGATGTCGCTCAGTTTCGCAGGAAAACCGATGCAAGTTCGCGAAACTGAGCGTTATAAGTGATATTTTTCTACGATCATGTCGGCACCGACGCGCGAACCTTCAGTACTCGCACTTAAATATATATACCGTATGTTCCGGACTATAAGTGGCTCCGGAGTACAAGTCGCTCCAGCCGTAAAATGCATAATAAAGAAAGAAAAAACATATATAAGAACAGAACAGAACAGACATGTCATCTTGAAAGGCAATTTAAAATAAAAATAGAATAGAGGCAACAACAGGCTGAATAATTGTACAGTATGCTTACGTTACATGACACAACTGAGAACCTGGTATGTTAACATAACATATTAACAGTTATTCAGATAACTATAGCATAAACAACATGCTAAGAAGTTTACCAAACCATCCATGTAACTCCTAATAACTAAAATCAAATGAAATCTTCATCCTCGGTGTCACTTTTAAACAACTAACTAACTCCGGAGGTAGAAGATGCGGCGCTTCCTCTTCTACGTCGAAATGATCAACACAGGCCTAGAGCGCCCTCTTGAGGCTTAGTGTGAAAATAACATGTGAAATGATATACCGGTAATAATGTGTTAATAATTTCACACATAAGTCGCTCCAGAGTATAAGTCGCACCCCCGGACAAACTATGAAAAAAACTGCGACTTATAGTCCGGAAAACACGGTAAATATATTCAGACCCTCCTCCGTCTCACATGTTCCTTGTCCTCCAGTGGTGAAGCTCGGACCCGAGGCCTTCAAGTTCGACAGCGGCCTGGAGGCCGTGGCTGTGCGGCAGAACGAGAAGTACTACATCCTGAGGCCGGAGGTCATCGAGACGTACTGGTACATGTGGAGGTTCACCCACGACCCCAAGTACAGGCAGTGGGGCTGGGAGGCGGCACAGGTGAGACCTTCCTTCAGGTGTGATCTGAAACCAGACACTCATCACATGACACTTCCTCCATGATCATCTAACGTTTTCTACTGGAACAATCTGAGCTTGTTTTCTTGAAACAATAATGACGGCAGAAGAAGAAGAAACGTCTTTGAAGACGACTTCACTTGTCAAAGAGATACTAGTTAATATAATTACTTTGTATGTAACTATTGTATTATAAACCAGTAATGTTCTTTATGTACGTTACTTTTTTAATACGGCTTTAATAGGCATGACATGGACCCAGGAACCATATGCAGACCTTTGACTGGACTGCGAGGTCTATAGGGACAAAGATCCTGGTCTAGAAAGGCGCTATATAAATAGACATTATTATTATTATTATTATTATTATTATAATGTATAAAATTGTATAATAATTTAATAAGGATGTAAGAAAATATCCATTCGCTTTAATATCACCTTTTTTTTATTTATACTGTATCGATATTCACTGTATGCATTTATAGTTTTCTAATATTTTGATCATCAAATCATATTTAATTTTTTTAGCATAGTGATTTAATGCTTCATATTTCAATAAAGTGAGTATAGGGTGACTGAGGACAGGAGGATACAGTGACTCCAGCATCTTTTAAAGCTGATGTTTGGACATATTTTGGTTTGAAGACAAATTAAAGTAGTTACGACTTCGTCAAGAGTCAAGTACTGGACAATACTACACATATATACTTGTTACTACACTATCACAACACCAGAGTCAAGTACTGTACAATACTACACATATATACTTGTTATTACACTATCACAACACCAGAGTCAAGTACTGGACAATACTACACATATATCCTTGTTACTACACTATCACAACACCAGAGTCAAGTACTCGACAATACTACACATATATACTTGTTACTACACTATCACAACACCAGAGTCAAGTACTCGACAATACTACACATATATACTTGTTACTTCACTATCACAACACCAGAGTCAAGTACTCGACAATACTACACATATATACTTGTTACTTCACTATCACAACACCAGAGTCAAGTACTCGACAATACTACACATATATACTTGTTACTTCACTATCACAACACCAGAGTCAAGTACTCGACAATACTACACATATATCCTTGTTACTACACTATCACAACACCAGAGTCAAGTACTCGACAATACTTCACATATATACTTGTTACTTCACTATCACAACACCAGAGTCAAGTACTCGACAATACTACACATATATCCTTGTTACTACACTATGACGATATATCGTATCGTTGACCCTGTATCGTGATACGCATCATATTGACGAGAGTCTTGACAATACACACCTCTAGTATTATAGCTCTTAATATAACAGGTTAAGTTTTTCTTTGCATTATAATTTTATTTTTTGAAGTATTTTTGCCCTTAAACTAAAATGGTCATAATTACATGTCAATCCTTTTTTTTTATGGTCTTCAAGTGAAATGAATATTTACCAATATATATTTTCAGATCAGGTTTATAACTTCCTTATATTGTAAAATCATGTCGACCTCTTGTTAGTTTTCATGTCGTTGACAAACATGACGTCACAGATCTATATCTACAAGATTCCAACCAGAGAGTCGTTTCCGTAGATCAACCATAAGTGATCCGTCCATGTTTTCACACCATCTTCCTCTCTTTTAATCTCCCACATCGACACCTGTGGCCTCGATTCCCTGCTCGTCTCTCGTCTCGTGCTCGTCTGCTGCGACACACCTGCCTTTATTCCTCACCCTCTTCCCCCGACCTCACTATTCAAGCCACTGGATTCCACGTGTGTGTGTGTGTGTGTGTGTGTGTGTGTGTGTGTGTGTGTGTGTGTGTGTGTGTGTGTGTGTGTGTGTGTGTGTGTGTGTGTGTGTGTGTGTGTGTGTGTGTGTGTGTGTGTGTGTGTGTGTGTGTGTGTGTGTGTGTGTGTGTGTGTGTGTGTTGGTATTTACCTGAAGGTGTGTGTGTCTGTGTGTGTTGTGTTGGTATTTACCTGAAGGTGTGTGTGTGTGTGTTGTGTTGGTATTTACCTGAAGGTGTGTGTGTGTGTTGGTATTTACCTGAAGGTGTGTGTGTGTGTGTGTCTGCGTGTGTGTGTTGGTATTTACCTGAAGGTGTGTGTGTGTGTGTGTGTGTGTGTGTGTGTGTGTGTGTGTGTGTGTGTGTGTGTGTGTGTGTGTGTGTGTGTGTGTGTGTGTGTGTGTGTGTGTGTGTGTGTGTGTGTGTGTGTGTGTGTGTGTGTGTGTGTGTGTGTGTGTTGGTATTCACCTGAAGGTGTGTGTGTCTGTGTGTGTGTGTGTTGGTATTTACCTGAAGGTGTGTGTGTGTGTGTGTGTGTGTGTTGGTATTTACCTGAAGGTGTGTGTGTGTGTGTGTTGTGTTGGTATTTACCTGAAGGTGTGTGTGTGTGTGTTGGTATTTACCTGAAGGTGTGTGTGTGTGTGTGTGTCTGCGTGTGTGTGTTGGTATTTACCTGAAGGTGTGTGTGTGTGTGTGTGTGTTGGTATTCACCTGAAGGTGTGTGTGTCTGTGTGTGTGTGTGTTGGTATTTACCTGAAGGTGTGTGTGTGTGTGTCTGTGTGTGTTTGTGTTGGTATTTACCTGAAGGTGTGTGTGTGTGTGTCTGTGTGTGTTGTGTTGGTATTTACCTGAAGGTGTGTGTGTTTTGGTATTTACCTGAAGGTGTGTGTGTGTGTTGTGTTGTGTTGGTATTTACCTGAAGGTGTGTGTCTGTGTGTGTGTGTTGTGTTGGTATTTACCTGAAGGTGTGTGTGTGTTTACCTGAAGGTGTGTGTGTGTGCGTGTGTGTTGGTATTTACCTGAAGGTGTGTGTGTGTGTGTTGGTATTTACCTGAAGGTGTGTGTGTGTGTGTTGGTATTTACCTGAAGGTGTGCGTGTTTGTTGGTATTTACCTGAAGGTGTGTGTGTGTGTGTGTGTGTGTGTGTTCACCTGAAGGTGTGTGTGTGTGTGTGTGTGTGTTCACCTGAAGGTGTGTGTCGCCCAGCTGTTCCTCAGAATCCTTCTGTAAACACTGATCCTCCTGCAACAAGGCAACACGCCGGAGCGTCTCTAAAGCTCACAGATGGTCGTTTTCCTCGTTACGTTAATGTTTAATTAGCGTGTGAAGCGACGCCGTGTTGGTCGTGAACAGACGTGAAGACTCTCTCCAGAGCCGCTAACCACTCGTCCAGTACATTTGTTGTTGAGGAAATATTTACTCTTTTCTGTCACTGAAAAAACAAAACAAACCCTTTTGTCTAATTTTTTGTTGTATTTTTCTTCTCTTATCATCTCCGCTCACTGCTCCACCTCCAGGCCATCGACAAGTACTGCAGGGTGAGCGGCGGCTTCTCGGGGGTGAAGGACGTCTACTCTTCCAACCCGACCTACGACGACGTGCAGCAGAGTTTCTTCCTCGCAGAGACTCTCAAGTAAGTCGTTAAACTCGTATTTAAAGTTGACAAAATAATCAAAGAGTTAAAAATCATCACCACTGTCCCTTTAAAAAGAATACACGCTAATATAAAAGCTTGTTTGAACTTGACTTTTATTGAATTAACATAATATATAACGTAATTACTGGACCAAACGTCACAGTTTTAACACATTATTTTAGTTTAACTTCTGAATTATAGGTTTGTTACTAATAACCCACAACACTGTGCTTCCCCCTGCTGGCCGCCTGATGCAAACGCATCTCATTGTGCCACTTATTTGGGAGAAAGTGAATATTTACTGCACTTGCTTGTGTATTATAAGCGTTAAATTAACAAGTTATGATAAATTTAAGATAACATTGTCAGGTTATTGTGAATAAAAAGCTTTGATTTGATCCATTTTATTTTCGCAAATTTAAACGAATGCATCCGAGTGCGTTTAAATGTGTTTTCTTGTTGTAATTCTACGTTAAACTTCAACCGGAATCTCTGAGAAACATGTTTGTAAAAGGATTTTCGCCTCAGATGTCGTACAAAGTTAGACGAACAGAAATAAATATATATTGTTATTAATGACGTTTTAATATCCGTTCGCTCTTTGTCTATCAATTAATTGAAAAAGAAACAGTTTTTAGTTTTTTTCCAGCGAGCGGATCTAAATTAAAGGCAACTTTTCGTTAAAACTATTGAGATTTATTCACCAAAACACTTTTGTTTTCACTCCCGCCTCGATCCTCCCTCCTCCCTCGACCTCCTCCCCCTCATCCTCCCCCTCATCCTCCCCCGTCAGGTATCTTTACCTGTTGTTCTCCAGCGACGACCTGATGCCGTTCGAGAGCTGGGTCTTCAACACGGAGGCTCACCCGCTCCCCGTCCTGCACCTGGGCAACATCACGCTGCCCGGCAGCGAACCCGCTCAGCGGTAGACTCGACCGAGACCCCCCTCCTCCTCCAGGGGGCGCTCACGACCCGCTGACTCCCCCCCCCACCCCCCCCTCTCACGGACATTTAAAAAAAACACAAACCAGCACTGGATAATCTCACTCTGAGCTCCTGGCTGCTGCTGCCAGACTGCACAGATCCAGCAGATCCAGAGAGTCCAACCCCTCGCCCCCTGACCCCCCAGAGGGGAACACCTTCATCGTCTCCTCCTCTTCATCAGGAGCTCGGACCGAACCGGAGACTCCGTTTCATTTCTTTGCCATAATTTCTCTCCGACCAAACAGTTTCCTCTGGAGCGACTGAAAGTCTCTCGAGGAGGAACATTTGTTTTCAGACCCGACAGGTGAGTTCTTTCTTTGGGGTCCTCGTCGCTGTCGTTTATCTACCGGGCGGAATCATGTCGGGGGGGACGGACACGGGGTTGAATCGAAAAGCCCCTCCTTCCTCTTTGCACCTGAAGCCCCTTCATCAGATGAATTTTAATACTCATATCAGAGGAGGGTCTTGTCGTGTGACGACCGGACCCTCCATCAACGTGGACCAGTGGACGTAGAAGAGCAGTCGACATCTTCTCCGTCGAATCTGCTGCTACATCTCCCACCTCCACCTTCCCTCTTTCTTTTTTTTATCAAGCCCATCCCTCCAGCTTTTGATCGACACCTGTTTCATCATGATTTTTCTTTTTTTTTTAAGCACCATGTCGTGAGCGTGTGGTGGTTCGAAAACCTCTGCTGTGAAATATTTGTTTGTGCACTTTGTAAGAGAGGATTGACGAGCAGGATGTTCTGTTGGAAGCTGAATAAATGACATTCATATGTGCCACATCTTCTCTGCATGCGTTCATATCACTTTGGAAATGTTTTTGGTTCACATTTCAGTTTGAATCACAGTCATCGCAGTCTTTTTAAATGTCACGCAGCGGATGAGTTGATCAAATTAGTTTTTATTTACAGATACAAGTGTGGAGTGTAGAGGATCTGATATCATTAAAGGGCCTTATAATGTGATTTTTTTTTTTTTTAAATGTGTAAATTATGTTTTTTAAATTGACTAGAATTAACTGACCCCGACCTTTCCCACTGTAGAATGATCTTTATTTAAAATTATAACATGTTTGTGTGTATTTCCAAGACAAGAAACTGTGAATAATGATATTAATAGTTTTTTAACGTGATCAAAAGAGGAGATTTGACAGATTTAAACTCAATTTAATTCCTTTTAAAATCTTAAAATTACTTAAATCTGACAGTAACGTTGGGTTTGTGCTCAAATCTTTTTTTTCTTTTTTTTTAAACTAACAATCTTGAGCAAATCGTGTCAAACCAGCCAAAAATCCCAAATGTTTAAGGTTAAAATTAGACACTTAAACAAATTCGACTTTTATTTTCTGTCACATTTCTGACTTTTTCTCGTCCCTGAACAATCAAACAAAGACTTCCTGATACAAAAATCCTATTTCCACGACACTTGATTTAGAAAAATGTATAGATTTAGATATAAATATTGTCAGGAGCCACTGGCGTCTTTTGAAAAGTCTTTTTAAATTTGTTAGATTTTGTCCATTTGAACAAACTTTTGAGAAGTTTGTTTGAGTCTATGAAGTTATTTGATCGATCGTTGCTGCTCTCGACACAATTGATAAACGAGACGTTTGATCAAAGAAACATGTCAGTCAAATATTTAGTCACAAAATAAACATGTTCCAGTCATTTGAACCTATAACAGGGTTTTCCATAATGTCTTAAAACCTTTTAATATCCAACAAAAACCAAGGCCTTAAACCCTCCTTCTCTTAAGTCTTAAGAAAAGTTTCCTGAATATCTTTAAAAATGAGCCACAAACCCACATGAATCAAGATGTTCTCGGCTCCGCCCGAATCACGTGACTCACGAGGCTCCGGATTAATTCTTACAGTTTGTGTTGAAACGCGATGACGCCGAGATTAACGTCTCCATCCGGTGTCGCCACAGTTCGTCGTTGCAAATCTTTACTCCGTGCGTCACGTTGTATCAGAAATGAATCTTAAACGTGAAAATCCCGAAACTCAATGACGTAATTCCATAATATTCTTCCCATTAAAGTAGATTTTTGGAGACGTCTTTCGTTCTAAAAATCCAGGCAGTATCGTGTTTGATCTGGTTTCATTTAAATTCTTAAACCATTATTAACTTATCTTTAAAATCCCCGACGCATCGTTCTCTGTTCCCAGCAGATTTCGGAACCTTGCTCTCCATCTGGTTTTCGAGAGCTCGTTCCCCCGGAGTCGCCTCTCGGTTTGAGAGAACTTTGTTGCCAAATACTCTTAAAGTAGAAACACGAGTTGCCAACGATGGTCGAGTCGTGTCACCAGATTTAAAAAATAAAACGGTTAGAAAAAAATATGCGTAAATAAATACTTATATATACGTGACATTTTAAAGGATCGTACAGTCATTTTTTGGTGTATTTTTAACTAAACTTTCGAGTCCAGAGAGCCAAATATTGGAGTGTATTTTCTACGTATTTTAAATTTTTTCCTATTCAAATTGTTGCACAACATGATGAGGTCGTTATCTTTAAGATTCTTGAATCGAACGTGTGAAGAAGTTTTTGATATATAAGTTAAATTCACGTTTATTTATTTTATTAAACTTTAGTTTAAGTTTCAGTTCATCCAGAAAAATGACGAGTGAGTTTTTGTTTTATTATAATTCTTTACTGGTTTTACTTCAGACATGACTTATTTCTGACTTGATTTTTCAATGATTTGTATTTAAATAAAATGTATATAAATGATATTAAACATGTTGTTTTTTCACTCTTGACTTTTTTCTGGATGAATTAAAACTAGTTTCTTCAACATCCTCTTCATCCATTAAGACACGCCCCCTCGCCCTCCATGAACCTAACCTCCTCATGACCTCGTTCCCCTCCTCGTCTCCTCCAGCGAGAGGCGTCCGCGAGCCGCCGACCAGTCGTCGTCGTCGTGGGCGACGATGATTTTGGAAAAAACCTGAGTGTTCTGTATTTGTATTTTTACTTAACTCGAAAATGAAAGTATCTGTAAATATGTTTAAAAGTCCAAAAACACAAATTCAATAAAGATGTTACAAAAAGCTTTTACATGTTGATTTGTGATCTTGTTGACCAAAGCCACGCCCACCCTGCTGTGATTGGTCGAGCATGAGGGTTTGTTGTCGCGCGTCATCAATCCCGGAAGTCTCTGCCTCAGAGGGACTCTTTGTATAAACAAAGCGAGCGTGATTACAACTGGCTGAAGGAGGAGTGAATCCATGATTGCGTCATAATGGACTCTCGTAACCTCTTGTTCGCCCAGATTTCAGAGCAACTTTATAAAGTAATAAGTGGAAAACATGGAGGTTTGTCACCGCGCGTCATCAATCCCGGAAGTCTCCGCCTCAGAGGGACTCTGTATAAACAAAGCGGGGGCGTGATTACAGCTGGAGGAGTGAAGCCATGATTACGTCATAATGGACTCTCGTAACCTCTCCTTCGCCCAGATTTCAGAGCAACTTTATAAAGTAATAAGTGTAAAACATGGAGGTTTGTCACCGCGCGTCATCGATCCTGCAAGTATCCGCCTCCGAGGGACTCGTTGTATAAACAAAGCGGGGGGTGATTACAGCTGGCTGAAGGAGGTGTGAAGCCATTATTACGTCTTAATGGACTCTCGTAACCTCTCCTTCGCCCAGATTTCAGAGCAACTTTATAAAGTAATAAGTGGAAAACATGGAGGTTTGTCACCGCGCGTCATCAATCCCGGAAGTCTCCGCCTCTCGAGGGACTCGTTGTATAAACAAAGCGGGGGCGTGATTACAGCTGGAGGAGTGAAGCCATTATTACGTCATAATGGACTCGTAACCACTCGTTCGCCCAGATTTCAGAGCAACTTTATAAAGTAATAAGTGTAAAACATGGAGGTTTGTCACTGCGCGTCATCCATCCTGCAAGTATCCGCCTCCGAGGGACTCGTTGTATAAACAAAGCGGGGGGTGATTACAGCTGGCTGAAGGAGGTGTGAAGCCATTATAACGTCATAATGTACTCTGGTAACCTCTTGTTCGCCCAGATTTCAGAGCAACTTTATAAAGTAATAAGTGGAAAACATGGAGGTTTGTCACCGCGCGTCATCAATCCCGGAAGTCTCCGCCTCTCGAGGGACTCGTTGTATAAACAAAGCGGGGGCGTGATTACAGCTGGAGGAGTGTAGCCATGATTACGTCATAATGGACTCTCGTAACCTCTCGTTCGCCCAGATTTCAGAGCAACTTTATAAAGTAATAAGTGTAAAACATGGAGGTTTGTCACCGCGCGTCATCGATCCTGCAAGTATCCGCCTCCGAGGGACTCGTTGTATAAACAAAGCGGGGGTGATTACAGCTGGCTGAAGGAGGAGTGAAGCCATTATTACGTCTCAATGGACTCTTGTAACCTCTTGTTCGCCCAGATTTCAGAGCAACTTTATAAAGTAATAAGTTCAAAACATGGTCATGATGAGAAGTTACTGCGTCTTGGAGAACATCTACTACATGTGTCAGGAGAGAAAATGTTCCTGAGCTGAAAGTACTTTCGGATCCTAATGAACAGAATTTAGATTTTGAATTATTTTTACGTCAAGGATGGTTTGTTTGTGTTGAAACTTTATTTCTAAAGTCAAAACCCTCTAAAGTTAAAACGAGACGCTGGATCTCTTACTATAGATTCCGACACCGGAGCCTGTGACTCACATCTCTGGAGTAAACGCTGCAGCGTCGTCGACTCATAACGTTCCTGGCGAACCTCTCGCGCCAAGAGAGTAACCGGAGCTGAGAGAATCTCACGTGTCGCTCCCGAGAGACTCCATGTGTCTTCCACAGATCGCTGAGATCTTCCTATAGGACGATTGGAATCCTTCCCGGATCGACTTATTGCTCCCGATGAAAAAAATGCTGGAACGTTTTCAGCGTGATTTTTATTCTCGACATCTCGACTGTCAAAGACTGTGATTCAACGATGATTCAACGATGATTCAACGATGAACATCTTCTCTCTGTTTCAGTTTTTTAACCAGTTAGTTACTAACTTAGTAGTACTAGATAAATAGAAGGTACTTTTCAAGAGTTACAAATGCATGAAAACAACAATTAAAAAAACCAAAATGTACATTTTCTTGAGCAGTTCAATCTCTGAAGGTTCTTCATTTTCGGTCCATTATTTCCTGATCAGGGTCTTCATCTACTTTTCTTTGAACCTGGATCTTCATTCCTAACTTTCTTGTTCCTCACATGTTCACACGACTCCAGCAACTCTTGAAGGTTCTTTATATGGACGAGAGGTTTTGTTTTTTTCAGTTCTAAAGTCATTTTTAATTAATATTTATAATAAAAAGAAGGTAAAGTTGTGTGCTGGGCCTGCAGGTGATTCACTGAGACATGAAGGAAGGAAGGATCCATCCATCATTACTGTATATGTCAGGATAGTTGAAGGAAGGAAGGAAGGAAGGAAAGAAGGAAGGATCCATCCATCCATCATTACTGCATATGTCAGGAGAGTTGAAGGAATGAAAGAAGGAAGGATCCATCCATCCATCATTACTGCATATGTCAGGAGAGTTGAAGGAAGGAAGGAAGGAAGGAAGGAAAGAAGGAAGGATCCATCCATCCATCATTACTGCATATGTCAGGAGAGTTGAAGGAAGGAAGGAAGGAAGGAAAGAAAGAAGGAAGGATCCATCCATCCATCATTACTACATATGTCAGGAGAGTTGAAGGAATGAAAGAAGGAAGGATCCATCCATCCATCCAACATTACTGCAAATGTCAGGAGAGTTGAAGGAAGGAAGGAAAGAAGGAAGGATCCATCCATCCATCCATCCAACATTACTGCATATGTCAGGAGAGTTGGAGGAAGGAAGGAAAGAAGGAAGGATCCATCCATCCATCCATCCAACATTACTGCATATGTCAGGAGAGTTGAAAGAAGGAAGGATCCATCCATCCATCCATCCAACATTACTGCATATGTCAGGAGAGTTGGAGGAAGGAAGGAAAGAAGGAAGGATCCATCCATCCATCCATCCAACATTACTGCATATGTCAGGAGAGTTGAAGGAAGGAAGGAAAGAAGGAAGGATCCATCCATCCATCCATCCAACATTACTACATATGTCAGGAGAGTTGAAGGAAGGATCCATCCATCCATCCATCCAACATTACTACATATGTCAGGAGAGTTGAAGGAAGGAAGGAAGGAAGGATCCATCCATCCAACATTACTACATATGTCAGGATAGTTGAAGGAATGAAAGAAGGAAGGATCCATCCATCCATCCATCCAACATTACTACATATGTCAGGAGAGTTGAAAGAAGGAAGGATCCATCCATCCATCCATCCAACATTACTACATATGTCAGGAGAGTTGAAGGAAGGAAGGATCCATCCATCCAACATTACTACATATGTCAGGATAGTTGAAGGAAGGAAGGATCCATCCATCCAACATTACTACATATGTCAGGATAGTTGAAGGAATGAAAGAAGGAAGGATCCATCCATCCATCCATCCAACATTACTACATATGTCAGGAGAGTTGAAGGAAGGAAGGATCCATCCATCCATCCATCCAACATTACTACATATGTCAGGAGAGTTGAAGGAAGGAAGGATCCATCCATCCATCCATCCATCCAACATTACTACATATGTCAGGAGAGTTGAAAGAAGGAAGGATCCATCCATCCATCCAACATTACTACATATGTCAGGAGAGTTAAAGGAAGGAAGGATCCATCCATCCATCCATCCATCCAACATTACTACATATGTCAGGAGAGTTGAAAGAAGGAAGGATCCATCCATCCATCCATCCATCCAACATTACTACATATGTCAGGAGAGTTGAAAGAAGGAAGGATCCATCCATCCATCCAACATTACTACATATGTCAGGAGAGTTAAAGGAAGGAAGGATCCATCCATCCATCCAACATTACTACATATGTCAGGAGAGTTGAAGGAAGTAAGGAAGAAAGCGTCCGTCCATCCATCCATCCATCCATCCATCCATCCATCCATCCATCCATCGCTTCTTAACACGATCATATCAAACTGTCAATGTTTGTGTTGCCGTTGCCACGGAAACATCATGGAAGCTCTGGGATCAGTGGTTTCTGTGAAGAAATGATCGTTCGATACATAAACGAAGACACTGAAGCTTTTAATGCGAGTTTTCAGCGAGTGAGTCACAGCAGCAGGTGGACGAACACACACACACACACACACACACACACACACACACACACACACACACACACACACGCAATGAGGTTTTAATCCTCAACAGGAAAACATTGCGTAACTTTCTCACTGTTTGTCGAATCATTCTGACCCGAGACACGCAAGAAGAAAAACTCATGACCTTCAAATATTTCTGCCTCAAAACCACCAGATTTTATCTCGGGTTCGATGATAAATCGTCATTAAACGTCATTTATTTGTCAGACTTTTTACTTTGATGGTCGTTAACTTTAAAGTTCACTGATCAAAGCTCTGGTGTTTGAACTTTTCTACAATAAAACCTCATTTAATTTAAGAAGAACATTTTAAGGGACTTTATCTTCAACCAGTTCAACAACAAAACAAGTTTTTTTTAACAGACGGAAGAAAAGTTTTCAGTTTTTGAGAAATTAACTTTAGTTCTTTGACTTTTAATTCATTTTTATTTATTATTTATTTGACTCGGGATATTTTCATAAAAAGTTTGTTTTGCATTTAAAGAGGTTCTTTTCTATCTAAAGATTTTTTTTCCTCACAATTATTCATTGATATTTAAGAACATAGAATAAAATACTCTGAGATAAATAAAACAAATGTCAAAAGAATAAATCAATAAAATACGATTCAAGACATACAAAATAATCACACTTTTCTCTTTAGAAAGTCAGAAAACGAAATTGTCTGTTTAAAAGTTTTTAGAAAAGCGTTGATGCTACGAAACATAATTGATTTTTTTCATGTTTTTATCGCGACGTTCGCTCTTGTGTTGATTTTGACTCGTAAACTGAACTTAATCTCACGACTCGAAGCGAAGTCCAGCCTCGTCTCGGTTGAAACTCTTGAGTTTAAGTCGACAAATATGATAAAGCGCTCGTCGTGGCGTCGATAACTTGTGTTTTCTATATAAATAACTCCATTAATTCAAGTATTTAACTGATTATTCTCTTTGTTTTCACCCCCGGTGTCTTGAAACATTGATTCTCTGCTGACGACACGTTGGTCTCGTCTTGTTGGTCAACGACGGTTGATTCTCGACGACACTGTATTCGTCACGAACACAGAAACGTCATCAAAACGAAGCCTCGAGTAACTTCTGGTGAAACAAAGACTTTAGAAACTAAACTGTCTTTCATTTCCTTAAATCGTTTGTTTCAACTCACTGGTGTCCTGCACATGTGCTGCTATAAAGCTTGTTTTTTTGCTTCTCCGGTTCAATCGTGAACATGTTTTTACTTTAAATCCTGGTCAGATGTCATCGTGGAGGAAAATAAACAAACCTTCAACATGTACAGTTTGAAGCTGAGTGTGTTGTTTGTTAATACTTGTGTTTCTTTTCCCCGTTTCTCAGTCGTAACCCTGATCAAAAAACATCTAAATAAGTAAGTAAAGGTTATTTGTAAAGATATTTCTAGACCAGGGTTACAAAGTACTTCAACAATCAAAAACAATACACAGTTGAAATATATACTTTTAAAGATCAAGACACATAAGACAAACACAGGAGTCTCAAGAAAGTTAAGATAAAGCACGTTTATTGTCACCAATCCCTCCATACCATACATATCGCGATACAGTGTCAAGGATACAATATATAGTGATACTGTAATATTAAGTATATATATATATATATAAATATGCGTAGTATTGTCCAGTACTTGACTCTGGTGTTGTGATATTGTAGTAACAAGGATATATGTGTAGTATTGTCCAGTACTTGACTCTGGAGTTGTGATAGTTTAGTAACAAGTATATATGTGTACTATTGTCCAGTACTTGACTTTGGTGTTGTGATAGTGTAGTAACAAGTAAATATGTGTAGTATTGTCCAGTACTTGACTCTGGTGTTGTGATAGTGTAGTAACAAGTATATATGTGTAGTATTGTCAAGTACTTGACTCTGGTGTTGTAATAGTAACAAGTATATATGTGTAGTATTGTCCAGTACTTGACTCTGGAGTTGTGGTAGTTTAGTAACAAGTATATATGTGTAGTATTGTCCAGTACTTGACTCTGGAGTTGTGATAGTTTAGTAACAAGTATATATGTGTAGTATTGTCCAGTACTTGACTCTGGTGTTGTGATAGTGTAGTAACAAGTATATATGTGTAGTATTGTCCAGTACTTGACTCTGGTGTTGTAGTATTTACAGACCACATGACTCTTGACGAAGTCGTAACTGCTTTCATTTGTTTTCAAACCAAAATATGTCCAAACATCAACTTTAAAAGCTGCTGGAGTCACTGTATCCTCTTGTCCTCAGTCACGGCCAAATTTTCATTCTCCCTTCAGAAGAATCCCAGTGTCTTGAGTAAAACATGTGGAGACACTTGGAGATGATATCCTCGGATCTTCTGCTACAAACGAGTGTAAAATATAGAATTATTTTATTTTTCCGGAACAATTTCTCATGTTGAAGTTTCAACACAAGAGTCACAGACGAGCAGTTTGAAGGTATTTTGATGTTTTTAAGTGTCTTTTTGGACGAAGATGAAGACGAAGACAACTGAGCTCCAGTTGCTACATTAAAATGAACAAACTTTTGTCTGTCTATAACTAAAAGAAAATGTTGATTTATCGCTTTTAAAGGCGTTATTTACTTGTTGGGACTTTTTTCACCTTCATTACCTTCGTGTGTAAATAAAAATATAACCTTTGCTTGTTTACATTTTAAACGTTTAAAGATTATTTTCAGGACATGTGTTATCATTCTTCTTGTTGGTGATGTACACACATCGTTACACAAACACACAAATCAAATAACACTCATAACCCGGAAGGCGTGGATTTCCCCTTTTTTCCAAAAACATCTAAATAAGTAAGTAAAGGTTATTTGTAAATATCTTTCTAGACCAGGGTCACAAAGTACTTCAACAATCAAAAACAATACACAGTTTTCAGCAGCACAGTTTTCTTGTTGAAGAATTATACGGGGGAGAAAATATATACTTCACATAGTGGTGTAAACTTGTTTGTTGTCACCAATCCCTCCATACAATACATATCGCGATACAGTGTCAAGGATACAATATATAGTGATACTGTAGTATTAAGTATATATGTGTAGTATTGTCGAGTACTTGACTCTGGTGTTGTGATAGTGTAGTAACGAGTATATATATGTGTAGTATTGTCCAGTACTTGACTCTGGTGTTGTGATAGTGTAGTAACAAGTATATATGTGTAGTATTGTCCAGTACTTGACTCTGGTGTTGTGAAAGTGTAGTAACGAGTATATATATGTGTAGTATTGTCCAGTACTTAACTCTGGTGTTGTGATAGTGTAGTAACGAGTATATATATGTGTAGTATTGTCCAGTACTTGACTCTGGTGTTGTGATAGTGTAGTAACGAGTATATATATGTGTAGTATTGTCCAGTACTTGACTCTGGTGTTGTGATAGTGTAGTAACGAGTATATATATGTGTAGTATTGTCCAGTACTTGACTCTGGTGTTGTGATAGTGTAGTAACAAGTATATATGTGTAGTATTGTCCAGTACTTGACTCTAGGGTGTTGTGATAGTGTAGTAACAAGGATATATGTGTAGTATTGTCCAGTACTTTGGTGTTGTAGTATTTACAGACCACATGACTCTTGACGAAGTCGTAACTGCTTTCATTTGTTTTCAAACCAAAATATGTCCAAACATCAACTTTAAAAGCTGCTGGAGTCACTGTATCCTCTCGTCCTCAGTCATGGCCAAATTGTCATTCTCCCTTCAGAAGAATCCCAGTGTCTTGAGTAAAACATGTGGAGACACTTGGAGATGATATCCTCGGATCTTCTGCTACAAACAAGTGTAAAATATAGAATTATTTTATTTTTCTGGAACAATTTCTCATGTTGAAGTTTCAATACAAGAGTCACAGACGAGCAGTTTGAAGGTATTTGGATGTTTTTAAGTGTCTTTTTGGACGAAGATGAAGAAGAAGACAACTGAGCTCCAGTCGCTACATTAAAATGAACAAACATTTTTGTCTATAACTAAAAGAAAATGTTGATTTATCGCTTTTAAAGGCGTTATTTACTTTTTTCACCTTCATTACCTTCGTGTGTAAATATAAATATAATCTTGGGTTGTTTTTTAAATGTATTTTAATTTTAAATTTATAAAATATTTATGTTTAAATAAATACATTTTAAAGCAGGAATATTCCAGATTTTTTTCAGGACATGTGTTATCATCCTTCTTGTTGGTGATGTACACACAACGTTACACAAACACACAAATCAAATAACACTCATAACCCGGAAGGCGTGGATTTCCCCTTTTTCTGGTCTAGTTTCCTTACATGGCAGGAACGTCAGGACACGACTGTGGGTCTCCCCCCCCCCCCACACACACTCACACACACACACACACACACACACACACACACACACACACACACACACACACACACACACACACACACACACACACACACACACGTCACACACCACTGTGACAGAAACTAAAGAACCAGATAAGAAACAAAACTTTCATGTTGTCGCCTCCTGACGTCAGTTGTGCGACTGTAGCTGCGAGTCTTCGTCTGTTTACCTGTTGACTCGTCATGTTTGAACTGTTGTGACTAACAAGGTTAACGGGTGAGTCAGTGTTTGACCAGTCGTCGCTTGGAGGCCGTGTTCGATTAACCAGCGACGCATCAGAGAATGAGTCATAAAAGTTTATTTTCATGTATTTACAAGTGTTTTTTTTTTCTCTTATCTCGAGGGTTTTGAATGATTGGACAACGAACGGTATAATAATAATGTTCAACTAATTATTCATCAAACCTGACACTTTTTTACAAATTTTAACAACATTTTCGTTCCCATGTATGGCTGTTAAAAAATATATCAATATGACGAATATATACGGCAGTATTTAGGTTTCTATTATTTTATGGTTTACAGTGATGAAATAAAATAATTCCATTTTTTTTTTATTTACATGAGAATATTCTTGGTTTTTGTTCATTTTTCTGTTGCAATTAAACCTCTGACAGCTAGATGGCAGCAGTCATTACGTCCTCCACAGCTAAAGGAACAAAAAGATACCAAAGATGACTGAGGACGAGAGGATACAGTGGACAAACGTAAATAGTTTAAACAAATTCAAAAAATCAAAAACTGAAATAATATAATTATAAAGTTATTTATTATTCAGGCATCGATAGTGATTTTTAACATTGACAATTACTAACGATATTTTTGTCAATATATTATTTTAAAAATGTTTGTAACGATGTCAACAGTGATATTTTTAATTTAAAGTTACTTTTCTTCAACATATACATTTGAAAAATACATTAAAAGATGTATATATATATATATATATTCTAAATAAAATTTAAGTTAAAATCAGTTTATGCAGAAATCTTCTTAAAACAAAAAAAAAAGTATATAGTATTTTTTTCTATTAGTAAAACAATTTAAAGTCATGTCCCGCGGGCCACCTCTGGCCCTACAACATGACCATTCATGTCCCGTTAAATACTCTCCTGGAGTTTGTAATTTATGACTCTACTCAACCTCCCACAATGCACTGCAATATTTGTTTATTTAAAAGATCCACATTTTAAAATGAAATTTCAGTTCTCAACACATCAATATCATCATTTGTGACTTATTTAATTTATCTTTTTGTGTTTAAATGGAAACAATTTGAAAAAAGATCAAGTATTTTTCATGTGAGCTGAACAAAGTGTGTAGTTTGACTCGACATGGATCAGCAAACAAAACAAAAACTATGACACTACTGACTCCTTTAAGAAATATCTTAAGACGTTTCTATTTGTTCAGGCTTTTCCCTGAATTTCTCGAACTCCTGTGTTGTTCTCAGTATTATCTTGACCTTTAAAGTATGTACTTTTTTGAGTATTGTTTTGATTGTTTAAGCGCTTTGTGACCCTGGTCTGGAAAAGCGCTATATAAATAAATATTACTTACTTACTTACTTACTTACACAATCAAACAAGAAGTTGCGAAATATTGTCGTTTAGCAACACTACGCTAAGCTAAGCTAAGCTAATGCTAACACATCTTTTGTTTTAGGATATTAGAGAAAAAGCGTTTTTTTATTCCTCGTGAAAATAGTTTCAAAATACTTTATTTAAAAAAGGTGATAAAACTCTTTACGGTTCAGGTTTTGAATGTTAGGTCATAAAAAGTGCATTTTAATGTCTGGTCCTCGGGGAGTCGAGCAAACAACCATCTGAGTAAATCAACCGCGAGTGTTTTCTCAAGCAAACGATCTGACGCTTGAAGTGGAAGAAAAAAAAAAAAACCCTTGTCGGTTCGAACCTGAAAACACGTCTGTGGATCAGAAACATCTGCAGCTCAGAAGGTTCTGCTTCGTGGAGAAGAAGAAGAAGAAGAAGAAGAAAGATCCAGATTTGTCGCGATGACATCACTGAGCCGTGGCTGCAGCTGTCGCGTCTTGAGTGAGTTTTCACGGATCGTTGCCGAAAACTCAGGAGAAATGACTGCGTGGAAGGAAAGAAGCTCCTGAGATGTTCGGTGAGTCATCTTCAGATGGTCGTGATGTCATCAAAGATGGACGACACACTGACTGTTTTCCTTCACTCATGATCCATGATTTTTACGTCTGGAAACGTAGTTTTATTTTTGTGATTCGGTGAAAAAGTAAAGTGTCTATTCTCTCAGAGAGCGCAGACCTCTGCCAAGCAGCTCATTCTCACCTAATCTTGTTGACCTACATTTGTTTTGTTTAATTTTTTAGCATTTGAAATGTATTTAATTCAAATTAGGTGAAAATTAAATGATGGATAATTCACTCCACTGGTAATAACTTAAACTCTGCTTCTGTATCTTTATTCTTTTCAACATTTTGGGTTTATTTATTGTATTTATTGGTTTATTTTATGAAAATGTTTTTGACAATAAACGTTTCCTATTGTGATTATAATGATTAAAAATGTTTTAAAAACTTCTCGTGTTTCTCTGATGTCAAATTTCAAATACAATGTATATATTTTAACCTAAATAATATTATTTAAAATTCTTCGTAGTATATTTTTCATGTTTTCAGTATTAATCATTATTTATTTTCACATTTTATTCTAATTTTTAAAGAATGTATAACCAAGTCATAGAACAATTATAATTATCACGATACGTATATTGTAAAAAATATAAATATATATATATATAAATAAATACGTAAACGTGCTTCCGGTTTGACGCAACTTACAGACTTTTCTTCACTTTTCATAAAAAAACCTGAATGAATCCAATTTTCATTAAACAATTTTTTTCTAGTTTCCATCAAAGGTTTAAACTGAAATCATGGATAAAAATAACGGAAAATGAAACCGTTAAAAAAAAAAATGAAACTCGACGTCATCCGCTTCGAGACGCTCCTGGTTACCACGGCAACAGAAACCTCAACGGACCAATCAGATCGTCGCATTGATCCACCACGTCTGACGATGACGCTCCAAACTTCACTATGACGTCTCCACGTCCGCCTGTTCCGGTTTCAACTGCGTCACAGTTTATGAAGCAAAAACAAAAAAAAAACATCAACGTTTGTCTTTTTTTATAAATGAATCGTTTAACGGTTTTTTTTTTCATCCGGGTGTTTCCACGCGCACGCACTTCCGGGTGGGTGGTGCGGCCCCATAAAGGGGGCGTGGCCTGCGCGGTTAGTGCAGCAGCAGGTTCGAGGCTCGTCAGTCCATGTGAGGAGGATCGTTGTAGCTTCAGACGAACTTCTTTAACTTCTTCTTCTTCTGTTTCTTCTTCTTCTTCTTCTCGCTCCTCACCACCAGGACCACGACTCTCCAGGACGTACGTATTTCCTTCCTCACGCTCCTCACGAACACGTTAAAAACTTCCTAATACTCGAGGAAAAAAAACTGGTTTAATCCGCTTTTTTTTTTTAAAAAACTGCGATTATTATTGACGTTTAAAATCCACAATTATTATGGTTTTTAATGTGCAAACTTCACCTCTGGAGGTGACGCTAGCGTTAGCATGTCCAGTCATGCCGGGCAGAGAAAGTGCTTAGTAATGGTTTTTCTGACTCGCTCCGTGTTTGGAAAAAGTGAAAAAAAAAATAAAGTGAAAAACTTCGGAACCGGAACATTTTTTTTCTGATTATTGATCGAACTCACCTGCGACTCTTTTCACCTTTTTTTTTAAATTAATAAATATATTATTTAAAAATATCATCAATACAGCTGGTTCCTACCGCGTGTTCTAGAAATATATATTTTATTTATAAAGTTAAATAGTTTTAAAAAAAGTTAAATTTTATAAAGTTAAAAAGTTGAAGTTAAAAGTTTAAAGTATTTTAAAAATGTTTTAAAAGTTTTACTTTTCTAAAAATGGCACGTGATTAGATACTTACGCAAGTAACTTTACGCACTTGACGTGAAGATTCAAAATTTGGCGTTAAATGTTTAATGTCGCAAACATACGGTTAAGTTTTATGGCGTTAAACTGTCAATTTATGACGACACAACTATTTAAAAAAAAAAACACAAATCAAACGCTACACAATTGTATATTTATGTTAAAGTTACGTTTTGCATTGACTTTTATACGTTAAGAAAACTAGATTAAAAAAAAGAATAATTTAAAAAAAAAAAGAATGAGTTGCGTCTTAATCTAGTTTTAAATTTTCCAAAAGTCAAGTTGACACAATGATTGTATGAACTTCCACGAGTGCAATGATAGGATCCAGATTATCTGAAGGTCAACGTGTTTTCAAAGCTGTTGAATAACTTGTCATCTGGACCATTCTTTCTAGTTAAATTGTTTTAAAATGGTTTTTGTATTGATTTCTTTCTCATTTAAAAAAGTTAATGTTGCTTTTATTGACCAAACCTGTCTCTAATAAAGTATCTATATTTTCCTTGGAAAGTCAAAGTTTGAATCCTAAATGTGTTTTTTATTTATTTTTTTAAAGGGATAAATGTAAACTGTGAAACGTGTGATTTAAATAAATAAAAAAAGCAGAACTGAGACAGTTTAAGTGACGTTTGAGCAACAATTTCAAACTCAATTTGGCGTCAAGTCTTTGAATGGATCCAAAAATAAAGTATACTTTTGTATTTGTCCTGCTGGTGTAATCTGATATTAACTCGGTTACTGCAGTCAGTGGGGGGCGGAGCTAATGGACTGTACTTTTATGTCGGAAATATTTTGTCGTCGGGATCAGATAACATTAGTGCGTTAATGATTTCTACTGGAGAGACTTAGGAGATCTAATCCTAAGTAGCACTGTGTATCGTCAAGTCTGGAGATATGATGCTTATCACGATACAAGGTCAACAATAAAATGTATAGTTGTACTGTAGTAACAAGTATATGTGTAGTATTGAGTACTTCACTCTGGTTTTGCAGAATTTACAGACCACATGACTCTTGACGAAGTCGTAACTGCTTTAATTTGTTAATAAACCAAAATATGTCCAAACATCAGCTTTAAAAGCTGCTGGACTCACTGTATCCTCTCGTCCTCAGTCATTGCCCGGATCTCATTGTTCTTTTAGCTGCGGAGGACATAGCAACTGCCGCCATCTAGCGGCCAGAATTTTAATGACACAAAAGTGAATAAAGGCCATGAATATTTGCATATCCTCTCGTGCTCAGTCATCGCCGGGATCTCGCTGTTCCTTTAGCTGGTTCTGCCATCTGGAGGCCGAAAGTTGAATTGCAACACAAAATGAACAAATGCGGTGTATATTTTCATATTAATTGTAAATAAAAATTTCAATTAATTTAATCTCGCGTTATTTGCATTTACCCCCTAAACTAACTGATCAAACTAAAGTGTGTTTTCAAAGAATACATTTAAATGTATCCATATTTTCTCATACTCTGAAAACTTTGTTCCTCCTGAATTGACAAGAATTTACTCCTAAATAATCTGTTCATTTGATAACATCTACTCGACTGACTGATCCTCTTGTCGACCGCAGTGACTCTTAAACTCGGCGAGAAGATGGAACACGCGGAGCTCCAAGGTAGCGCCAACAGCGTCCTGTCCTGGGAGCAGGTGAGCCGCCTGAACGAAGTCCTCACCGAGGCGGTCCCGGTGCACGGCCGCGGGAACTTCCCCACGCTGGAGGTGCGCCTGAAAGACATTGTGGCCCGAGTGCGCTCCCGCCTGGAGCTGAGCGGCATCGCGGTCAAGGACGTCCGTCTCAACGGCTCCACGGCGAGCCACGTGCTGGTGCAGGACATCGGCTGGAGCTACAAGGACCTGGACGTCATCTTCAGGGTGGACCTGCCTCACGACAAGGAGTTCAAGCACATAAAAGACGTCGTGCTGGGCACCCTGCTGGACTTCCTGCCCGACGGCGTGAACAAGGAGAAGATCACTCCCATGACCCTGAGGGAGGCGTACGTCCAGAAGCTGGTGAAGGTCAACACGGAGCAGGACCGCTGGAGCCTCATCTCGCTCTCCAACAACAACGGCCGCAACGTGGAGCTGAAGTTCGTGGACAAGATCCGGCGGCAGTTCGAGTTCAGCGTGGACTCGTTCCAGATCGTCCTGGACTCCATGTTGTCCTTCTACGACCTGGCGGAGACGCCCATGTCGGCGACCTTCCACCCCACCGTGACCGGCGAGAGCGTGTACGGGGACTTTGGGATGGCGCTCGGGCACCTGAGGGACAAGCTGATCGCCACGAAGCGCCCGGAGGAGATCCGGGGCGGGGGTCTCCTGAAGTACTGCAACCTCCTGGTGCGGGACTTTCAGCCCGCCAACGAGGAGGAGTTCAAGGCCCTGGAGCGCTACATGTGCTCGCGCTTTTTCATAGACTTCCCCGACATCGGCGTGCAGCAGCGCAAGATCGAGGCCTACCTGCAGAGCCACTTCGTGGGCGAGGAGACCAGCAAGTACGACTACCTCATCATCCTGCGGCGGGTGGTGAACGAGAGCACGGTGTGCCTCATGGGCCACGAGCGCCGGCAGACCCTCCACCTCCTGTCCCTGATGGCCTTCCGGGTCCTGGCGGAGCAGAACGCCATCCCGGACGCCTCCTCGGTCACGTGCTACTACCAGCCGGCGCCGTACGTCAGGGACCACAACTTCAGCAACTACTACGTGGCCAATCAGAACATTCCCACGTGGCTGCCGTGCAACTGACGGGCGTGTGACGGGGATTGTCTATTTTTGGAGAAGAAGAAAAAAAGGAATAAAAAAGAGAAAAAAAAAGACGAAAAACTCCCAAAAATGATGATTGTGGCGACGCCGCCGCGTTCCTCTTCAGGCACAAGTGATTCTATGAAGTGTTTTGCTTTGGAATCCTTTTCTCATTCCTTATCTACAGACGTGTCCATTTGAAAGTGATATATTTTAAGTGTTGACTTTTTTCTTTTTGTTACTCTTTTTGAACTTTTGTGACGAAATCTTTTGGTTTTCACCCCCCCATGAATTTTGGAGAAAAGAAATGTCAGACTTTGTTTTTCTTCTATTATATATATTTAAAAAAAAATGTGAAAAGAAAGAAGGAAAAAATATTTAAAATGGGTATAAAGAAGATAAAGGTTAAAGGGTCATTGCCAAAAAAAAAAAAAAAATCGTAGCACCGGGGTTATGACGGGAGGGTGGTTCACTGATCTTGAAATACTCACGGGGTCATCTGTGCCAGAAGTGCCTTTTTCTAAATGATGCAACAGATTTTTTTTTTTCTCACTGTGAACCTCAGTGCAGGGTGAGCCCCCGGACCCCCCCCCCCGGACACCCCCCCCTCCCAAACACCCTCATTGGTTGGCTCTCGCCTGCACTTCCCAGTCCGCTCAGGTCCCAGAGTCAGGATTCTTGGCCCCTGAAGTACCTCGCTGCTGCTTTTAGCTCCCGAGTCCACGTGGGTCATTCGTGTGACGACGGGTCAAGGTCGACCTATTGGCTTCAGGCCTTGAGAGTAACGTTGGTTGACGACTTCCTGTCCCTTCAAACGTGGGGGTCCCGTTTGCCCTTTAAAGCCCTCGTGGCCCGGCTTGAAACGGGATCCTCCTCTGACGCAGCAACGGACTATAATTACCCCCTTTTTTTTATTTTTTATACTTCCCCGGGAGGAGGGTCTGTCGCCCTACATGTGCTTGAACCTGGTCACTTCTAGGAACACTGGGTCACAAATCCCTTGTGAGGGCATCGTGAGACCACTGACTGCCCCCCCCGTCCCCCTTCGTTTCCTCCGAACCTTTGACTTTCTATTTGCAGCCAGAACTAATATTGGCTGTTCAGGCGACTTCACTCTCAGACCGTGACAGCTGCTGCTGCTGCTGCTGCTGGTTATGTGTGATAACCCGGGGCAGCCTGTTATCTATGGACGGCCGGTTTACACCCACTCCAGGTCACGCCCGGTGCTTTTCGGGGGCGCCGTGTACTGGCTCTGCTCCAGGGTGCCACGCTTGCCCTCCGGAGTCAAACCAGCAACACCTGACGCCGCTTTTTTTCTGGGGAAAAGCGAGTCACCTTTTTAAAAAGTTTTATTTCAAATCAGAAGGGAATTATTGGTGTATTTTAAGTTAAAATAAGATTTTATTTAATCACTATTTTTCATCTACTGGACTCTCTTTTCCCAGTTAGTTTCCCTCCCGTCCTGTCGTCTAAAAAATCTTCCGGCGTCGGTCTCTGACCCGCCTTCTCAGGCCGGGTCTGGGTCAGAACATTGTCAGTAGTTGAGGGAGTTGATCCGACTCTCAGGGATTTCACATGATTTTCGGGGGGGGGGGGGGGTCTCATTTGAACACATGGTATTTGTTTTTTCAGAAAAAAAGTGTTCCTGCCTTGTCGGGTGTTTTTTGGCTCGTCATGTGATCGTTCATCTCTCGAGTCGGTTATTTAAAGTAAGAAAAAAAAAAAAAAAAAAAAAGTGACGCCATCTTGGATGTGAACCTGTATCACTTTTTTTTCCTTCCTGACTGAAACCACGTGCCTGTGATGATGGTTCCTACATCACTTCCTGTGTCAGGGACGTTTGTATTAACTTTATTTATAAGGATGAAGTGCAGAGTTTTTTTTCCCCTTTCTGTTGGTTCTGCTGTAAAGTTGTCAGTGTTATTATCCTGCTGCTTCTCTCCTCCTTCTCATCCCTTCTTTTTCTCTGGGTCCATGTAGGGAGGTGCCCCCCCCCCCCTTCAAATGCTCAGATATAGTTTTTGTTTTTCCTTCCGTTCGGAGAAGGGAGAGCATCGGAGAAGGAAGTTTTCCTCTACTAGGAAAGTCGTGGCTCTTCTACGGGAAGAGTCCTTTTTTTTTTCTTCTTTGCGGCAGATTGTGTTTACGTTCGTGTGTGTGTTTATTTGCATGTGTGTATGAAGGAATGCCTGTGGAAGTTAAAAAGAAACAAAAAAACAAGTGACTTTTTTTCCCTTTTTTTTCTTTGTGGAATAGTTGACGCGACGCTTCTTGTCGGCTTTGGTTCTGACAATCATTGCTATTTCATCTTCAGCACTTTTACCTCACTTGAGAGTTTCCTTTGAAGGGAAGAAAGTACTTGTACATCAGGAAAAAATGTGCTTAAAAAAAAAATAAAGATTTAAAGAATGCATTGTTTCTGTAACGTTTCTTTTTTTTTTAAATACATTTTCATGTCGTTGAACATCGTCTCTTGGGAATACCTGGGTCAGGTGGAAACTACAGTGTTTTTACTGATTTCTCTCGTCTATTGAGAGGTTGAATTAAATATATTTTAAAATAATTAAAATAAATTGAGTGTACAAATTATTAAATTCAATTAGAAAGTGTATATATTTTAATTCAGTATTTGTTTTATTTTATTCAAAGTCTAAATTACAATGTCATTAAGATGTATAAATATTTCATATTTATTTTAAATTATTCAATATTTTAGTATTTAAAAAAAATTCAACCTGTTTCTAGAATGATTTAACCATTAAAAAAAAAAAGTTAATTAGAAATGTTGTTTTTTAATTGTTTTTAACAAATTAAATCCAGTATTTTTAAATAAGTTTTAATATGTTTTTATACTAACATTGTATAGGCTTATAAGGATAGGAATTAAATATTGAATTTAGAAATTTAAATTTTTAATTATTGGAATTTCAATACCAAACGCAAAAGTTTTTTTTAATTTAAACGTTTTAACATTTGAAATGGTTTATTTCTTTTTAAAGCATTAATTTATTGTTTTTAACCAATTATTTAATGTATATATTTCTTTTACATCGAAAGACTGATTTATATTTTTATACTAACATTTTATATACTGTATAAAGCTAAGAATTAAAAAAAAATTGAATCTATAAAATGTGCTTTTGAATTATTGCCATACAAACACAATTATTCAACAAAACAAATGTAAAAGTAATTTTAATTAGTTTTTTTTTAACACAACCTTTAAATGTACAATTGATTGAATTGGACCATTTTAAAGGAGGTTTCAACTTCCTGAACTCATTCAAATCTTGTCAAATGAGAACCACTGTCTCTGACTCCGAGTCTCAAACCACCCAGAAGTGCAACGACGTGATGAAAAGTTCACGAGCCAGTAAACGTGTGGACGCAGGAAACTATGAATTTACACATTCGATTAACACGCGTGTGGAGACGAAACCTTCAGCAGCTCTGCCTCCACGTGGTCTCGCCGTTACAAAGACACTGTTTTTATAAGTTAAAGGCAGCTGGTGACATCACTCCAACCTTTACAGGAGCCGAGGTCTCAAGTTTCAAAGTTTCTTCAATCCGAGCTTTTTTTTAGTTTTTGCTAAATTGGGTCTAAACGAAACGCTAGCACCCCGTAACATGAATAATGAAAGTGTAAAATTGTGTTTTTTGTTTTATTAACGACTGAAGTAAAGATCATTTGTAAATTTGAATGATATACTTGCTAGCTTAGCTGGTCAATAACTGCTTTAACTAGTCATTTTCATGTGAAATGTACCATCACGTACAACAACAAATATAATATTTATATATAATATATGTATATAATAATACAACAATAAATACTGAAACTGTTCAATTTGTAAATTTTATAGTTTTACTACTGTCATTTGAAGTAAAGATAATTTGTAAACTTGAATGATAAACTTGCTAGCTTAGCTCGTCAATAACTGCTTTAACTAGTCATTTTCAGGTGAAAAGTACCACCACGTAACACAACAATAAATACTTAAACGCTTAAAAATATATATATTTTTTATTATTATTTTTAGCGGACGTTAAGGCAGGTTTAAACTTAATGGTAAACCAGCTAGCGTAGCTAGGCGATAACAATGTTATCTGAAGTCATCACGAGAAGTTGAGCACCCCGTAACACAAAATAGTAGTTTTTGTAAATAAAAGTAAAGATAATTTAAATACTGAATGATGCTAATGTAGCTCGTCAATAACAGCTTTAACGGCAGTCATTCTGAAGTGAAACGTAGCACCCCGTAACACAACTATTGACAATAAAACTCTTAAAATTGAGTTTGTTTTTTAGCAGAAGTTAAAGCAGTTTTTAACTTGACGGTTTACGAGCTAGCTTAGCTAGTCGATAACAGCGCCATCTGCAGTTGGCGCTATTCATTGTGAAATGAAATTGAACACCCCGTAACACAAAGATTAAAACTTAAACTGTTAAATGTTTATCTTTTAACAACTTTTATTTGACGCAAAGATAAACTGTTTTTTTAAACTTGCTAGCTTAGCTCGTCAACAACGGTTTTAGCTGCAGTCGTTAAAATATTAAATTAAACCCGTAACACACATGATAATGAAACTGAAATGCTATACCAGCTAACTAAGCTAGTGGCTAACAGGATATCGGGAGACAATCCGAGCTAAAGTTTCAACAAAATAAACAAAGCTGTTGAAAATTAGGTTATTTTCTCCACCTGTGAAATAAATATAATTTCTTAACTTAATGGTAAACTTACTAGCTAAGCTGGTCAATAACAGCTGACGTTTACCACCTCGTAACACTTTGTTTATCAAGATCAGATTAGAAAAAGTTAAAAACTAAAGTTTAATTTGATTCAAAGAAAAAACACATGTTGGTTAAAAAAAAGGTTTTGTTTGTTAGTTTTAATGTAGTAAGTTAGTAAGTTAGTGAAACTCGTTCTTAGAATGAATTTGTTTCATCCAAACTACATTTTTCTTCTCTTACTAACGTGCGACTGGACCTGATGGTTCTTTGATCCAGAGCCGCTGACTGGAGCGAACGAGGACAAAAGACGCTTCTAAAGGTCAAAGGGTTTCATTGGACAAACATGGGTCACATGACCGAGAATAACATCGAATCATTTCTGTTGAGGTTTATTGAAAAAAAAGAAGATTTTGAGTCTTTTTTTCTCTTTTGCTTAAAACATCCAAGAAAACTGACTCTGACTCTGACCCTGACCCTGACCCTGACTCTGACTCTGACTCTGACTCTGACTCTGACCCTGACCCTGACTCTGACTCCTGACTCCTGACCCTGACTCCTGACCCTGACCCTGACCCTGACTCTGACCCTGACCCTGACCCTGACCCTGACTCTGACTCCTGACCCTGACCCTGACTCTGACCCTGACCCTGACCCTGACTCCTGACCCTGACTCTGACTCCTGACCCTGACCCTGACTCTGACTCCTGACCCTGACCCTGACTCTGACTCTGACTCTGACTCTGACCCTGACCCTGACTCTGACCCTGACCCTGACTCTGACTCTGACTCCTGACCCTGACCCTGACCCTGACCCTGACTCTGACTCTGACTCTGACCCTGACCCTGACCCTGACCCTGACTCTGACTCTGACTCTGACTCTGACTCTGACTCTGACCCTGACCCTGACCCTGACTCTGACTCTGACTCCTGACCCTGACTCTGACTCTGACTCTGACTCTGACTCTGACTCTGACCCTGACCCTGACTCCTGACTCCTGACTCTGACCCTGACCCTGACCCTGACCCTGACTCTGACTCTGACTCTGACCCTGACCCTGACCCTGACTCCTGACCCTGACCCTGACTCTGACCCTGACCCTGACCCTGACCCTGACTCCTGACCCTGACCCTGACCCTGACTCCTGACCCCTGACCCTGACCCTGACTCTGACTTTGACCCTGACTCTGACTCTGACCGTGACATTGACTCTGACTCTGTCTTGAACCCTGACCCTGACTCTGACTCGGACCCTGACCCTGACCCTGACCCTGACCCTGACCCTGACCGTGACATTGACTCTGACTCTGACTCTGACTCTGACTTGAACCCTGACCCTGACTCTGACTCTGACTCGAACCATGACTCTGACTTGAACCATGACTTTGACTCTGACTCCGACTCTTGCAAAGCAGCACCTGCTCCTCATGAAACTCACCCAGAACCACAACCAGAGTCCAGTGACCTCGAGGTCTTCAGGGACCAGAAGTGAAACGATGAGACACATAAACACATTTTAAATAAATCTTCAGCTGGTGTTTCCTGCTGCGAGTCTGCAGTGATAGAAACTTAATCAAGTTACTAACTCGGTAACTAGTTTAGTTAGTATACAATATTGAATTACTAATACATTACAAATTAATGTTCTGTACTTCATGAAGTAAATTATGTGTTTTTGTTTGATTTGAGGTTCACGGAACTTCACTGCCACAGTCAAGAGTCGAGGGTTGAGGTTTCACGACACAGTATCATACACTTATAGTGACATCTAGTGGCCTTTAGACACTGTATCATGAAACCTCAGCTGCTGTTTCATGAAGCTTCATGAATGTTTCACTCGTGTTGTGTATAAATATTTTAGAATCTGTTCATGTTTAACTTCTCAAACACAAGTTGATTTACACACACACACACGCACACACACACACACACACACACACACACACACACACACACACACACCCCCCCCCACACACACACACACACACACAGACACGCACACACACACACACAGTCACACACACAGGCACGCACACACACAACCAAGCACACTCACATACAAACACACGCATTCTCACTCACTCACACACACACACACACACATTCTCATTTACACACACCACGTACGCACAAACACACACACACATTCTCACCCACACACGTACGCTCGCATGTGTGCACGCACACACATTCACACACCAAACCCCCCCACACACACAGTCACATGCACACACACTTACACACATGCATGCACTCACACACAAACAAACTTTCACACACACATACACACACGCACATTCGCATGTATGCCCGCACGCATGCACCCATAATCACACACGCACACAGACGCGCACACACTCACAAAAACACCCAAGCACACACACACACACGCACACACACACACACACAGACACACACACTCTGACATTGTCGTGTCGACAACATTTCTGGAACAAACGCTGATAGAATAACGACAAAGGTTCAGGTCACAGGATTCAAACACAAGTTCACGTGTCGTCACTTTAATCACACAATAGTGTGCGAGTCAAATAAATGTCGTACAGTCGAGTCAGAAGATGAGGAAACAACACTTGTGTTGAGATGTGAGCAGGTGGTCATGATGCCAGGAAAAAAACACCTGTTGGCGAGATAAACTACGCTAAACTACGCTAAGCTACGCTAAGCTACGCTATGCTATGCTACACTAAGCTACGCTATGCTAAGCTAAACTAGCTTCACTCTGACATGACACTTAATATTGAATTTCTTTTTAAAATGTATTTTCCTTTTTAAATAATATTTTATTGAATTTTGATTTGTTTCCCTTTTTTATTTAATTACATTTTTTTCTATTTAATTTCTTATTTAATTTGGTTTTGTTTCCTTTTTTTAAAAATGTATTTAATTGATTTCCTTTTTAAATGTAATTTAATGTTTAACTGAATATTTTATTTTTAATTTAATGTAATTGTATTGTATTTACTTATAAGACTTTATACTTTAATTACATTTTTTATTTCACTTTTTAAATAAATGTTATTTCTTTATTTTAACTTAATTTAATTTAATTTATTTTATCAATAGTAAAATCTCAGATGTTTTATTATTATTTTATTTAATCATGTATCACATGATGTATCATGTGTGTTGCTGTTAGGTTCTTTGTGTAGAAGTTGTGTAGATGTTGTGTAGATGTTGTGCGTCTTTCCAGGAACAGCAGTTTTCTCTCTATATATGACTCACAGCGTGAAGTTCCAGCAGACGTCGTGTTGTGAAGCCTGTAAATATTTTACGACTCTTGTTGTCGAGAAAACGTCTTTAATCTTCGCGTCAGACGCCTCGCTCGGCTGTGTCCCGGCCAGCCAGGGGCAGAGGCAGCTGTGTCCACTGACCTCGTCACGATCTCGACCTCGTCTTGAAGGACGAACGTTCATCTGCTGAACTCGTGTTTTCACCAGAAACATCCAAACATCTGTTGAAACAAATCTGTTTTCCATTGCTTTGGTCTGTTTCAATGTGTAGCAACCATTAAACAATACTGAGCAGAAACTAGTTATTTTATTGATTTTAGTGTAAATTATTATGAAATCAACGTCAAGAAAGAGTTACATCCTTCAAAATATATCTGGATCCAGATGGTAAACCTGAAACACAAATTAAAGTACTACTAATGTTTCAAAAATATACCTGGATCCAGATGGTAATCCTGAAACATAAATTAAAGTACTATGAATGTTTCAAAACATACCTGGATCCAGATGGTAATCCTCAAACACAAATTAAAGTAATACCAATGTTTAAAAATATACCTGGATCCAGATGGTAATCCTGAAACACAAATTAAAGCACTATCAATGTTTCAAAATATACTGGATCCAGATGGTAATCCTCAAACACAAATTAAAGTAATACCAATGTTTAAAAATATACCTGGATCCAGATGCTAATCCTGAAACACAAATTAAAGTACTATCAATGTTTCAAAATATACTGGATCCAGATGGTAATCCTCAAACACAAATTAAAGTAATACCAATGTTTAAAAAAATACCTGGATCCAGATGGTAATCTTGAAACACAATTTAAAGTACTATCAATGTTTAAAACTATACCTGGATCCAGATGGTAATCCTCAAACACAAATTAAAGTTTATGTAAATAGATCTTGAGAGTATTATTAAATATAATTGTATATTAAATACCTGTCATTGTTATTCAAGAGCTTTTTTTGTCTATTTTTTACAAGTTTGTTAAAAAATGTTTAAATATGTTTCCTGTTTGTTCTTTTTTTGATGGGTTTCTAAAAAAGAAGTGCATTTGTTAAGTGTTTTTGTCAAATGATCCTTAATGCACCAGACAAGAGAGAGTGATACACCCTTCAAAAGATTCCTGGACCCAGATGGTACTCCTGCCACATAAATAAAAGTGAAAGACGTGTCAAATGATGCGATTAATCAGGATTAATTAATCACATTAATCTGATGTTAATCACAAATTTTACTGTTTCAATTGCATTTTTGTGAAATCTTTATATTTTTGTGGACATTGATTGGTTTGGTCTGAATTTTTATTATTTTTTAACTTACAGAACTTTCTCTAGACTTGATGTTTTATTAGTATTTTCCAAGGATTAAGACAAAAGTGAACAACATGAACAAATGAACGTCGTGTTCGCGAGGGAATAAAAAAAGGTGAGAAAGCAACAGATGAAACAAATGAGTCTGGGAAGAGTGGAAGCTGCTCAAACATCAAAGGCGAGTCCAGGAGTTTGACAACAGGATCGAAGTCCGACATGTGAAGAACCTGCAGCTGAAAGTCTCGCAACGTTTCCATGCGAGTCTGCACGCATCAGGGGTTTGTGTCCCAGAATGCCTTGCAGCAACAACCACAGTGCAGCGAACAGCTGCTAATGTTCCGGAACCAACGAGTCACGATTGAATTGAGTCACTTGAACATATTTGGTTCTGCTTCAGTGGAGATTGTTTTCTTTTTGGTTTGTTTTCAACGGTAATCAAAGCATTTTTTTAAACTAAAATCAAACCATTTTTCAACTATAATCAAACAATTTTCAACTATAAACAAACAATTTTCATCTATAATCAAACAATTTTCAACTATAAACAAACAATTTTCAACTATAAACAAACAATTTTCAACTATAATCCAACAATTTTCAACTATAATCCAACAATTTTCAACTATAATCCGACAATTTTCAACTATAATCCAACAAATTTCAACTTTAATCAAACAAATTTCAACTATTATTGAACAATTTTCAACTATAATCAAACCATTTTCAACTATAGTCAAACAATTTTCAACTATAATCAAACAATTTTCAACTATAAACAAACAATTTTCAACTATAATCAAACAATTTTCAACTATAATCAAACCATTTTTAACTATAAACAAACAATTTTCAACTATAATCAAACAATTTTCCACTATAATCAAACAATTTTTACAATTTTTTACTATAATCAAACAATTTTCAACTATAAACAAACTATTTTCAACTATAATCAAACAATTTTCAACTATAAACAAACAATTTTCAACTATAATCAAACAATTTTCAACTATAATCCAACAATTTTCCACTATAATCCAACAATTTTCAACTATAATCAAACAATTTTCAACTATAAACAAACTATTTGCCACTATAATCCGACAATTTTCAACTATAATCCAACAAATTTCAACTTTAATCAAACAAATTTCAACTATTATTGAACAATTTTCCACTATAATCCAACAATTTTCAACTATAATCCAACAATTTTCAACTATAAACAAACTATTTTCAACTATAATCAAACAATTTTCAACTATAAACAAACTATTTTCAACTATAATCAAACAATTTTCAACTATAATCAAACAATTTTCCACTATAATCCAACAATTTTCAACTATAATCCAACAATTTTCAACTATAAACAAACAATTTTCAACTATAATCAAACAATTTTCCACTATAATCCAACAATTTTCAACTATAATCCAACAATTTTCAACTATAAACAAACAATTTTCAACTATAATCAAACAATTTTCAACTATAATAAAACAATTTTTCTGACAAACAACATTAGTGTTTATATCACATGTCTAGTTGAACCTGGAGTGAAGAACCTCTGCAGGACTCGAGGCAGGAAGTGGGTCAGCGGGGGGGCGAGGCTCAGGATCCACCAGGAGGTCTCATTACTGCTTTAATACCTGGATCTCAACACATGCTGCAAACAAAGAGCAGCTTTGTCGCCTCCGTCACCGAAGCTGCTGCTCATCACATCATCGTCAACCTTTAACTGCTTCATCCTGTGTTTAAACCTTTACTCAAGTAGTACCTCGAGTAGTACCTGCTTCGTGGATCAGTTACGACATCTATTGACGACTGAGGAGAACATTCTTATCGATCCGGGTCAAAGTCTTCATCGCTCGCCTGCACATGATCTGCTTCGGTGGAAGAAGAATCGTTTCTTCAGCAGGAATGTTCTCTTGCATCTTAACTCCAGATGTTCTTTCTTCCTCGCGATTTGTTCGGATCAATATGATCAGGATCGATGTTAGAAGCTTTTCATTTAACACGCGAAAGATAAGAACAAGAACAATAATGATTAAAAAACGGTTTAGAACGAAATTAAACAAATAAAAATAATAAAAACAGGATTAAAATTCTATTCTATTAGCTTCCACTTCCTGTCATTAGCTTCCACTTCCTGTCATTAGCTTCCACTTCCTGACATTACCTTTAACTTCCTGTTTTTAGCTTCCACTTCCTGTCATTAGCTTCCACTTCCTGACATTACCTTTAACTTCCTGTGATTAGCTTCCACTTCCTGTCATTACCTTCCACTTCCTGTCATTAGCTTCCACTTCCTGACATTACCTTTAACTTCCTGTGATTAGCTTCCACTTCCTGTCATTAGCTTAGACTTCCTGACATTACCTTTAACTTCCTGTCATTAACTTCCAATTCCCGTCATTAGCTTCCACTTCCTGTCATTAGCTTCCACTTCCTGACATTACCTTTAACTTCCTGTCATTAGCTTCCAATTCCCGTCATTAGCTTCCACTTCCTGTCATTAACTTCCACTTCCTGACGTTACCTTTAACTTCCTGTCATTAACTTCCAATTCCCGTCATTAGCTTCCACTTCCTGTCATTAACTTCCACTTCCTGACATTACCTTTAACTTCCTGTTATTAACTTCCAATTCCCGTCATTAGCTTCCACTTCCTGTCATTAACTTCCACTTCCTGACATTACCTTTAACTTCCTGTCATTAGCTTCCAATTCCCGTCATTAGCTTCCACTTCCTGTCATTAGCTTCCACTTCCTGTCATTAACTTCCACTTCCTGACATTACCTTTAACTTCCTGTCATTAGCTTCCAATTCCCGTCATTAGCTTTCACTTCCTTTCATTAGCTTCCACTTGCTGTCATTAGCTTCCACTTCTTGTCATTAGCTTTCACTTCCCGTCATTAGCTTCCACTTCCTGACATTACCTTAAACTTCCTGTCATTAGCTTCCACTTCCTTTCATTAGCTTCCACTTGCTGTCATTAGTTTCCACTTCCTGTCATTAGCTTCCACTTCCCGTCATTAGCTTCCAGTTCCTGACATTAGCTTCCACTTCCCGTCATTAGCTTCCACTTCCTGACATTACCTTTAACTTCCTGTCATTAGCTTCCAATTCCCGTCATTAGCTTCCACTTCCTGTCATTAGCTTCCACTTCCTGTCATTAACTTCCACTTCCTGACATTACCTTTAACTTCCTGTCATTAGCTTCCAATTCCCGTCATTAGCTTTCACTTCCTTTCATTAGCTTCCACTTGCTGTCATTAGCTTCCACTTCTTGTCATTAGCTTTCACTTCCCGTCATTAGCTTCCACTTCCTGACATTACCTTAAACTTCCTGTCATTAGCTTCCACTTCCTTTCATTAGCTTCCACTTGCTGTCATTAGTTTCCACTTCCTGTCATTAGCTTCCACTTCCCGTCATTAGCTTCCAGTTCCTGACATTAGCTTCCACTTCCTCTTCATTAGTGTCCACTTCCTGTCAATAGCTTCCACTTCCTGTCATTAGATTCCAATTTCTCTTCATTAGCTTCTACTTCCTGTCATTAGCTTCCACTTCCTGTAATTAGCTTCCACTTCCTCTCTATTAGCTTCCACTTACAATCATTAGCTTCGACTTCCTTTTCATTAAATTCCACTTCCTGTCATTAGCCTCCATTTCTGTCATGAGATTCCACTTCCATTTTGGTTTGTTTTAGCCAAAATGTGTTTTTTTTTTAAGAGCAAATCTAAGTTTTTAAATAAATCTAAAGATGATTCACTGATGTTGAGAACTTTTCTGTTGGATTCATATTTTTTATCCAATAATTATTGAAACGTAACGAAGGAAAAATTAATCTCTAAGAAAGTGACTCAAATAAAAACAATTTTTTTTGGTTTAAAACTTTATACATTTCTTTCATTTACAAGATGGCGGCTGCATAAGTGACAGAACATCAGAAATGACTTTAATCATCGTGAAAATTAAAAAATAACGTTAAAAGTGAATCACAGTAAACAGAGGAAACTACGAAAGATCGACATTTGAAGAAAACCTTGTGTTTGTAAAAATATCTGTGAAGCTTCAAACCCTGGAATGTTCTCAGTGAACAAAAACACCCGTCGTGTCAAAAATAAACGGTGATCAAAATAATCTCATCTGCAATTTTGACAAAACAAAACAATTCGATCCAGAAGGTGCAGAAAAAATAAACGTGGTCATGATTCCCAGACATTTAACTTCAGAGTCCGGACGGGACAGAACCAGGATCCCAGCAGAGGTGTCGACCCGTGAAACCGGTTCCAGCGAAGGATCGAAGTCAAAGAGTTCAAAGTCCGTCACGTGATTTAGAGCTGAGCTATAAGGCAGATGGCTCCGATAACTCCACATGTTGCTCACATTTTTCATTTTCGCCTCAAGTTTGTCCTTTTGGCAAAAAATAGGTTTTGGTGATTTTTCAAGGTTTTGGTCCAAACGTGGTTCTTGTCACAGGCCGAAGGACTGAGAGGCACGATAGGGTCCGTTCACCTGGAGTACCCGGAGAAAAGAGAGGCTCAAAGTGAATCTTATTGTCAATCAATTCCAACCGTTGCAGTGCATTATGGGACTTACAGAGATATGAACTGCATAAAATGGCATTAAAGCCCTAATATGTCAGACTGAAAATAGTGTTTCTGGCGCCCCCCAGTGTTTGGACCGTGGAACTTGGACGTCTTTGTATTGAAACCTGGATAAGTAGAATCGTTGGCAACATTTGAACGTCGTTTAAGTTCACAAAAATGGCCGCCACACCGAAAGAAATACAACAGATTTGTGGAGTGCGACCGAAGGTTGTTTAGGTTTTCATTTTAATACATATTTACAAAGGAAAATATACAGATTTATAGACTTTTTCTAATATTTGTTTCAGGAATGTTGATGAAGCACAAGTGTGCTTTTAACGTACTTTGTGTTCTGTCAGTTTTATTTGGGGGCAAAATTTTGAATCAGAAAAATAAACCGCCAAAACATTTTCTATATTTTAGAGGAAAAACTGAAAGGTAGCATCAGAGTCTGCGTCTCTATTTGGTCCGTTTACTACAGTATTGTTACACATCGCTTTAGTGAAGAACTACAAAAATATTTGAAGCCGTTTCCTTCAAAATTCCCAGAATCATTAGCAAAAGTGTAGCAACTTCATTTACATTTTGATCTTTTTAAATGTATTTTCTTTTTTAACAAATCCGAACCAAACCATATTTTACCTTTGATGTGTATTAGTGTTTTACACATTTGTTAAGAGTATATAATATTGATCGTGTAGTCATAATATTTTGGTATTTTTGTACTTCATTTTTTTATGCATTAATAGTTCAACTCAAAATCTAAGTGTTTATGCTTTTTGAATATCTTTTTGTGCCTCAAAATAACTTATATACTGTATCTATACAGTATGTATATATATACATACAGTATGTAAATATGTACTGTATATACATACAGTATTTACATATACATACATATGTATATACATACAGTATTTACACACATATATATATATATATATATATTTATATACATATACACATTTGTTTAAATATATAATACTGATCGTGTGGTCATAATATTTGGTATTTTTGTACTTTCTTTTTTTATGTATTTTTTTAATGTATTAATATTATGTATCAAATGTATCAAAATCTAAATGTTTATCTAAATGTGTCTTTTATTTAATACTTCTTGTGCCTCAAAAGAACTTATATACTGTATCGACACAGTATGTACATATATATATACACATATGTATATACACATGTATATACAGTATGTATGTACATACTGTATATACATGTGTATATACATGTGTATATACAGTATGTACATATATATACACATATGTATATACACATGTATATACAGTATGTATGTACATACTGTATATATATATATATATATATATATATATATATATACTTGTTTCAAAGTGAAACCTGCAGGATTGTGAAGACACTGGTAACAAGTACATGTTGTGAGCAAAAGAGCGACAAAGTGCTTCTACACACTTCATCAGGTTCATCCAAACATTCTGAGCTGCGTCACCATGACAACCTCCTGGAGTGAGGAGTGAGCATCAGCATCAGAGCTGGATGTTCATGAGACACGAGCAGCTCGAGCGTCTCTTCAACGTTCTTGGAAAGAATCTCTGGTTCGTCATCATCGAGCGAAAACTGATCATCGGAGTGAGAGACCAAGAGTCGTCTACGCTTGTGGTGAACAGACGACAAACTCTTTCTCTTTTCCTTCACCTTCATAAGAAGATTTAGCAATGAACCCATGAAAAAAGTAAATTTGTGGCAGATTCAAATGATGCGATTAATTGCGATTAATTAACTACCACTAAAATGTGTGCTTTCTTTTTTCTATTGCATCTTCATTTTAATCTCCAGCTTTATTGTTTCAGTTGCAAGTTGACATTTGGTTAAAATCTTGTGTGTGTGACTTTACTCAGCTATTTTTGGCCGCGATTAAAATGATGCGATTAATTAACTACAACTAAAGTTTGTGCGTTATTATTTTTAATAGCATCCTTATCTAATCTAAAACTCTATCGTTTCTGTTACAAGTTGACCTTCGTTTTTTTGTGTGTTTTTTCTTTTCTCAGCCATGTTTAGGTGCGATTAAAATGGAGCGATTAATTTTTACATCATTTGTTTCTTTTGTGAACAATGTGCAAGTCTTTAACTGGATAGTAAAATTATTATTGTTTTGAAGTTTTGTGAGTGCTGTGTTTTTGTGTTGATTATTATTATTATGGTTTTTTTCAGAATGCTTTGTGTGTTTTTTATCTTGTTCTTTTTGTTTTTTATTTGTGTGTTAACTTTTCTCAGCTATGTATAGGTGCGATTAATTAGATGAATTAAAAACAACTAAAATTTGCGCTTTATTTTTTGCATTGCATCTTAATTTTAATCTCCAACGGTTTGTGTCGCAAGTTGACTTTTAGTTTAAATTTTTTTTTAGTGGGTTGACTTTTCTCAGCATTGTTTCGGTGCGATTAAAATGATGCGATTAATTCGCTGAATTGATTACAAATAAAATAACTGCTTTATTTTTATAATTGCATCTTATTTTCTTTATCTCAAACCGTTTCTGTTGCAAGTTGACTTTTCTCGGCCATTTTAAGTGCGATTAAAACAATGCGATTAATCGCGATTAATTAATCACAGATCTTTTTGTTTACCCCTCGGCAGCACCGGTTAGAAACGCATGAATAAAAGTCGTACCCGGGAGTCGTACTCCAGCACGAAGGGCGGGATGTCGATCTGCTCCGGTTGGATGCAGGTGAAGAGCTGCTGCAGGTTGTCAAGATATCGAACCTTGTCCTTCATGCCTGCGACGCTGAAGGTGGTGAAGAACCAGGTGGAGACCTGAGACAAACACAATCAGTTGTGTATCTGTTGTCGAGCAGTTTCACTGAAGATTGTGCGTCAGTGGCTGCAGATATTTCAATATTATATATTTCATTTTTTTTTTCATGTATTTTTTTTCTTTTTTATTCTGGATAGACGTTGAAAAAATGTTAATCTTCTTACCTTGGAGCGAAATGTTGGATGAACGTAGTAAAACGCTTTCATGTTGCTTTTGAACCTGAAAGAAAAAACACATTTTTATTAAGATTTTAATGAAAACAGAGGAAAAAGAAAAACAACAACAGTTTTTCTCGGATAAACTTGGAAAATTCTTTTAGGATTTAAAATTAAGCAGAAACTAAATTAGGTATAAAAACTACTTTTTTTCAGCTTTCCAGGAGCTGCTTTAGAAGCCTTTCGCTGACATTTCACTGAAATTCCCATCTAGAAATCTAACGGAGATTGATAACTAGATTTTAGTTTATAAAACATAAAAAAGTAGATGTACTTTTATGTAACATTTGGTTTATTATTAGAATTATTATATTTTTCTACTTTAGAAGCTGTTATTGCCAGGATAAAACAAATAAACACACAAAAATAAAAGACAAACATAAAAATAATGAATAAAAATCAATTAAAAATATGTTCAATTTGATTAAAGTCAAAATTCGAAACTTTATTCTACATGTATGAGACTCAGGAAAACATTTGTCAACTTTCCAGGAGCTGCTTTAGAAGTCTTTTGCTGACATTTCTGCATTCGTTTTCACTCACATCATCATCAGCAATGAACTCATGAAAAAAGTTCATTTTTGGTGCATTCAAATGATGCGATTAATTAACTAAAGATAAAATGAGTGCATTCTTTTTTAAATTGCATCTTCGTTTTATTCTCTAGCTTTATTGTTTCTGTTGCAAGTTGACTTTTGGTTCAAAATCTTTTGTGTGTGAATTTCCTCTGGTATCTTTGGGTGTGATTAAAATGCTGCGATTAATCGCGATCAATTAACTACAAATAAAATTCTTGCTTTTTTTTATTTTTTAAATAAAATAAAAGAAGAGACATAAAAATAATGAATAAAAATCTAAATCTAAAAATTTGATTAAAGTCAAAATTCGAGACTTTACTCTACATGTATGAGAATCAGGGAAAACATTTGTCAACTTTCCAGGAGCTGCTTTAGAAGTCTTTTGCTGACATTTCTGCATATGTTTTCCACTCACATCATCGCATGCATCTAACACAAGTATGAAGGTCTTTAAAGGATAAATATTTGATGACATATACATGAATACAAGTAATAAAATTGAAATGTATCAACGACACTCCTGTTTAAAATAAAACCATTTTTTTCATTTTGGAGTTTATTTTGGAACTTTTTATGTTCAAAGCCAACATTTTTTCTAATTGCAGTATTACTTCAGTTGCTACTTTTTACCGGATTTCCGTTTGAATCTACTAGTTTTGTTTAAAATAAAGTGGCGCAAGATGAGAAAAATAATTGCCTGTGATCTCTTTTTATCAACTTTGCAGGAGCTGCTTTAGAAGTCTTTTGCTGACATTTAACTGAAATTCCTATCTTCAAATCTAACGGAGATTTTAGTTCATAAAATATTAAAACAAATAGATATACTTTTATGCAACAATTGGTTTATTATAAGAAATACTATCTTTATTTCTACTTTAGAATCAGTTTTTTATGTTGTAAACATAACACATGAGTTTTGTTTAAAATAAAGCGGCGCAAGATGAGAAAAAAAAAATCACCTTTGATCTCTAAACGTTAGACAAACTCCTGCATCAACCAAAAAATAAACCGAAAAGGTCTTAAACTCGTGTGGATAAAAGTGACAGAAGCAGAACAACCAGGTTGTGTTTTGGGCTCTTGGCAGCGAAACAATGGGAGCCCACTGGGGCCATAACACTTGAGTAATGGGCTCGTAATGAGATTGAAAGTGAAGCAGGTCGTGGAGCGTCAGGATCACCAGGAGCTTCACCAGGAGCTGCTCGTGCGGCGCTCGACTCTACAGGGAACAAAATAATGAAGCCACAAACTTCATCCTCGCGCCAGAGTTCCTCGTCGTTAAGCTGCGGCAGGTTTACTCCTGCGTTAACAACTTTCTTTTACGTATAATCCATAATCTAAAGTGAAAATTCCCGCATGAATCCTCTTTTCTTTAATGTCTTAAAAGTGTATTTTTAAATGTTTTATTTGTTCTCTGACAAATCTAAATAAAATACAAACACAATTTTTTTGTGCTGACTTTTCTCAGCTGTGTTTAGGAGCGATTAATAGCGATTAACTAAAATTTGTGCTTTTTGTTTTTAATTGCATCTTAATTTTAATCTCCATCTTAACTTTTTCTGTCGCTAGTTGACACTTGGTTAAAATGTATTTTATTTTGTGTGTTGACTTTTCTCAACTATTTTGCGTGATTAAAATAAGTCAATTAATCGCGATTAATAACCACAACTAAAGTTATTGTTTTATTTATTTTTTTAATTGCATCTTAATTTTAATCTGCAACTTTATTGTTTCTGTTGCAAGTTGACTTTTGGTTAAAATCTTCTGTGTTAAGGTTTCTCAGCTATGTTAAGGTTTGATTAAAATGATGCGATTGATGCGATTAATTCGATGATTTAATTACAACTAAAATTTGTGTTATTTTTTATTTTATTGTTTATTCTCCAAAATGTTGTTTTTTTGTGTTGACTTTTCTCAACTATTTTTGGGTGTGATTAAAACGATTTAATTAATCGCGATTTATTTACAAATAACCTTTACTTACTTACTTAATTAACCACAACCGAAATTAATGCTTTTTGTTAATTGCATCTTAATTGTAATCTCCAGCTTCATCGTTTCTGTTGCAAGTGGACTTTTGGTTAAAATGTTTTTTTTTGTGTGTGTTGGCTTTTCTCAACTATTTTTGGGTGTTATTAAAATTATGCGATTAATCCTGATTAATTAACCACAACTAAATGTATTGCTTAATTTTTTTTATTGCATCTTAATTGTAATCTCCAACTTTATTGTTTCCGTTGCAAATTGACTTTTGGTTAAAATCTTGTGTGTTGACTTTTCTCAGCTATGTTTAAAATGACACGATTAATTCAATGATTTAATTTAAACTAAAATTTATTTTTATTGCATCTTATGTTTATTCTCCAACCATTTGTGTTGCTAGTTCAATTTTGGTCAAAATGTTTTTTTGGTGTGTTGACTTTTCTCGGCCATTCTTAGGAGTGATTAAAACGATGCGATTAATCGCGATTAATTAATCGCAGATCTTTTAGTTTCCTCTAATATCTAATATCTGTAACCCATAATCTGAAGTGAAAATTCCTCCATGAATCCTTTTTCCTTGAATGTTTCAAAAGTGTAAATTCAAATGTTTCATTTGCTCGCGTCGCGCTGTTTGTATCAAAGACACGTGACCAGGGTTTGGCTTCAAAGTCCAAAAGGCAAATATGTGTTTTGAAAAGATGAAAAAAATGAATTTAATATTGACTCATTTAATATTGAGTCGTTTAATATTGAGTCATGATAATGAGTGTTTGAGAAGAAACAGGCTTTGAGTCGAGAACAGACGTACATTTTTAATGCTTATTTTATGCTTATTTTTTTTAATATCCCACGGGACTGATGGATATTCAAGAGACATTTTTACATGAAACTATTTGGCTTTAATCTTAATCCACTTAAAACCTCTTTTCTTTTACAAAGTAGTTTGTTGGCGAGCGACGAGTTCTTTTCAAAGGGGGTCACATGACGTACTGGGACTTCTGAGGGTCTTTCAAAGAACTGGACCCACTTGAGTTCATGAATGTTTTTGCATCGATTCGCTTTTATTCTTCAAAGATTAATAAATTTGAGTTAAGAAAAGAAAATATAACAAGTAAATAAAGTCAAGTAATAAACATCAAATAGATGTGAAAGTCAGTAAACATAGTATAAATAACAGAAAATACTCAATACACATAATAATAAGAAAAAACAGTTAGAAAAACAAATAAAGAAAAAAGATAAAAAAGATCATAACTATTTAAAAAAATCATGGAAAGAACTTTGGCCAAACAAAGTTCAGTGTAAAGAAAAATAAAAATGAGAGAGAGAATAAAAATGATAAAAACATCTTTTTTATCTCTCCCTCTATCGTTTCTGTTGCAAGTTGACCTTTGGTTAAAAACGTTATTTTTGTGCGTATGACTTTTCTCAGCTATTTTGGGGTCAATTAAAATGATGCGATTAATCGCGATTAATTAACTACAAATAGAATGTGGTTTATTTTGTTTAATTGCATCTTTATTTGAATCTCCAACTTTATTTTTTCTGCAAGTTGACTTTTTGGTCAAAATCTTGTGTATGTGTGACTTTTCTTAGCTATTTTTGGGTGTGATTAAAACAATGTTATTAATTAACTACAACTAAAATTTGTGCTTTATTTTTTTTTAATTGCATCTTTATTCTAATCTCAAACTTTATTGTTTCCGTTGCAAGTTGACTTTTGGGTTAAAATCTTGTGTGTGTGACCTTTCTCCGCTATTTTTGGGTGCGATTAAAATGATGTGATTAATCGCGATTAATCAAATACAACTAAAATTTGTGCTTCATTTTTTTAAATTGCATCTTTATTTTTATCTCCAACTTTATTGTTTCTGTTGCAAGTTGACCTTCAGTTTAAAATGTTGTTTTTTTGTGTGTTTCTTATTTTTTTCATCATACGTTTCTTTTGAGTACAATGTGTAAGTGTTTTACTGGATCCTATCATTTTTAATAACAAAGTGCAGTTTCAAGAATTATAATTAATACATAAAAAATAAGGTTCAAAGAGAATAAAAATGAATAAAAACAATGAAATATTGTCATTCGAAAATGATCATAAGCTCCGCCCACTGAAAAAACGTTCTTTTTCTGGAGATGAAATCTTGTTGACCATAACCACACCCACTCTGCTGCGATTGGTCTAGAGTGGAGGTTTGTCACCGCGCGTCATCGATCCCGGACGTCTCCACCTCCAAGGGACTCGTTGTATAAACAAAGCGGGGCGTGATTACAGCTGGAGGTGAAGCCATTATTACGTCATAATGGACTCTTGTAACCTCTCGTTCGCCCATATTTTAGACTAACTTTATAAAGTAATAAGTTGAAAACATGGTCATGATGAGGAACTTACTGCGTCTTGGAGAAGAAACTTCAACATTTGAAACATGCGAGTCAGTAGAGTTGGAGTTTAACGGTTTAACTCGATGTTTTACGTCTAATGAAAGATTCTGTACGAATCTGGATAAACTTGTTGAGAAATAAAACGATTAAAATCTGCATTTTTTTTGTCATTTTCAATAATAAACTCTCTGATCTTAAACTAAAGTCTATTTTGTCATCTTAGGATTTTAAAAGTAAACAAATGTTTATTTTTCTATTCGAGCTCAACATCTCGTCGGTTTCGATTTCAACGTAAAAGTGGATCCAGTTCAGGATCTGCTTTCAATACTTTCAACCAAAGTTCTCCAAGTTTAGTTTTGCTGCTGCAAACATGGCGTCCAGATTTAAAGAGGAAACTTAAAAAGGAAAAAAACATTTTTGACAGATTGTTCTTCTTCTTCTTCTTAATGTGACCCTGGGGTGACAATAAGACTTCACAGACACGAAGGTCGCGCCGGGGTCAGATCTTCCGTACGATCCTGGAACGCTCAACAAAGAAACCGCTGATGATGATTTGACGACTCGCACAAGTTTTACATCAAAACTGTTTTTGAAGGGATTATATTTCCCGGATGAAACGTCGATCAAATTAAAAACCCATCGTTGGATTTTAAACGGTCGTCTTTGTATCGTTTCGTCTGCTTTAGCAACGGTTTTACGGAACGAAGCGCCACTCACTTGGCGTCCACGATGTCGTGGAGCGTCTTCAGGAAGTCGGCGTGAAGGTGGTTGTGTTCCCCGGTCAGCGTGTGGAAGTAAACCATCACGTACTCTTTGGACGCGATGTGATCCATCACGTGGATGAAGTACAGCAGAGCCTGTGGACGCAGAAGAAAAACTTTATTAAACCGTCACGATCACACGGACACAAAACCAATTAAACTATTTTATCCACTTTGATGTAGTGATTTAAAGTTTAAAAACATGTTTGCAATCATAATTACTTCATAGTTTGTTTCAATAAAACATCCATTTTACAAAAACAACCCACGATTTATCGGCATTTTGGTCTTTTGGCAGCCTTTTGGAACAAATTAATTCTTTCGCTTTTTTTTGGGTGCTGACATCTAGCGGCCGGAAGTTTAACTGCACCACCAACATGAAGAACCGCTGGAAATGTTTTCATGTTAATTGTAAATAAAAAATATACTATTTGTTTTAAATATATAATTACACTTTATTGAAATATTAACCATAGAAGAACTATGTTTAAAAATATTATAAATGTAAAGGCAAAAAAATATATATGGACATTTCAGTATATAAATATATTAAAAATATATATAAAATGCATTAATTGTGATATTAAAGCAGTTTAATTATTTTCTAAAGCTTTATCAATTAGCTAAAATGTTTATAATATGAGGATGTTGGTCTATGAGAGTAAATTTAAATAAAAATAAATAAATAAAATAAAAATTCTCCATTTATTTCTGCATATTTATGACATTGTCATCAGGAATAACTAAAGCAAGCGGAATATAAATTAAATTAGTGAAACATTTGCAACAGAACGGTCGGACAAGAACAAACTTCTGAGGCGTTTGTTGCAAACAGACAAACATTCATTTGTAAAGTGATTTTTTTCCCACAAAATGAAATTAATGTGTTCCTGGTTCAAGAAGAATCAGTAGAAGATGTAAAAATGTGCCACATTGTTGAAGCATGAACTGATCATGTGACATTTTTATTGAACACAAACTACTAAACAGTAGAAGATCAATCGTGTGGTGAAGTTGATTAGTGAAGACTAACTAGTTCTGATTGGACTGTTTCTGGTTCTATGTCTGTTTATTTTTCTACACAAACTCATGAATGAAAACAACTGAAAACACACAAATGTTCAAACATCTGCAACAAAGTCTGTTAAACACACTAAAGTAATTTGACTGAAGAATTTGTTAAATTCACGCGTGAACTAAACAAAAATCTTCTGAGCTTGTATTTGTTGGTTTCGGTTCCAGATTTGAATCCTGTTCTTCAGAGAAGGTTGTTTGTAAAATAAAAACACGAGGAAGTTACTTCACCTTCTCCAGATCGATCACCGTCACTGGGATGTTTCGTCCGACCACGACCACCACAGTCCTGCCGCACAAGTCAACACCTGTAACACACATGAGAAAGATCAACACAAACGTGAAGGCATCACACAAACACAGAGAGACACACACGTGCAAACACACACCTGCAAAAACACACACATATTTATACACTTTCACACACACATATATACACCTGCACACACTGACACACATATACAAATGCACACATATAAAGCCACACACACATGTACAAAGACACACACACACAAAGACACACCTGCACAAGCACGCAAGTATACACACACATGCATGCATGCATACCCACACACGCAGGTGCACACACACACAAACGCACAGGCGCACACACCCACAAACTCACAGTAACGAACACACAAGTGCACACAGACAACTGCAACTTTCACACATAAAGATACAAACAAACACACACATGTACAAACACAACCAAACGCACACAAACACCTTCATGCATACACCTTCGCGCACACACACACGTACACACACAGGCGCACAGGCACACGACAACACGCACGTACACCACACACACATGCACAAAGACACACACATACAAAGATACACACACATGCACAGGCACACACATGCATGCATACCCACTCAAAGGTGCACACGCGCACACACGCACACTAACCTGCACACACACACACACACAGACAAACACACAACGACAACGACAAACTAAAGTGATCAGAAACACGTGTTTCACTGCTGTGAAGGTGAGACTTTCATAACGAACACGTTTAAATCTTCAGTGAATCATTGACGTTTCATCTGGGATTCAAGCCAACAACTGTATCACTTCAACAAAAGTATCACGGGTAGGATATTGTTCATCGTTCACCAAGTAATTGTGGCCAAAAATCAACAGTCCAAATAAATGTGTTCAAGAATTTGAAAAACTGAATTCAATAAAACTGGTTGCAGCGCCCTCTACTGGAGACACGTGGAAATAATCAGAGCTTTTATTCATCTTTAGTTCGGAAAAATATCTCAAAAGTTTCCGACAGAATTAGAAATCAAGAAGGTTGCCGGTTCACTTCTCTTTCTGTGTGAGTTTACTCCGGGAACTCCGGTTTCCTCCCACAGTCCAAAAACATACAGAGGTTGGGGGGAAATTGTCTGTAGGTATGAGTGTGTGTGTGAATGGTTGTGTGTCTTTGTGTGTGCTGCGACAGACTGGCTTCCTGTCCAGGGTGTCCCCTGCCTCTTGCCCGAGGAAACTGGGATAGACTCCAGCCCCCCTCGCAACCCCCATAAGGGATTAAGGGGTAAAGAAAACGGACGTTTAGAGAAACAGAACAAGAAACTTTGGGATAACCATCTGGATCCAACAATTTTGAAGGATTTGCGACTCACTCAACCCGTCCAGCGTTTAGGACCAATGGTGAGAAAAACCCGAAACCAGACTTTAAAAAACAGCAATTTTAAGGCTTGCTATACAAGATAAATTCCTGTTTCGTTTTGGATTTTGTTCACTTTTATTGTGAAAAGACCAAAAAAGTTTCAACAAAAAACGCACCTGTTTGATATAAAGCTTTAAGTGCAGCGATGTCCGACAGATCTTCGGCTCTGGCTCGACACAACCAGCGACTGTAGCTGAAATAAAAACACATTCGTTAACAAGTATTTCTATAAACTTATCCCTTCAACATCGTACATGTTACCTTTTTCCGCAAATGAAATGTTAGGTCTCACCATAATTATTTTATGGTTTATATTTCAATAACGTGTGGAAAAATAAATTATTAATATATATATTTTTTATTAATAATCAACATGCAAAATTTAATGATGTGTTCATTTTGGTTTTGCAATTAAACCTCTGGCCACTAGACGTCAGCAGTCATTACGTCCTCCACAGCCAAAGGAAGAATGATGACTGAGGACGAGAGGATACAGTGGACTCCAGCAGCTTGTGTTGTGTTTAAAAAACAGCAACTTTAGCTACAAGATCAGAGAATGAATCATAAAAGTGTATTTTCATGTATTTATAAGTGTATTTTTTTCTCTTCTCTCGTGGGTTTTGAATGATTGGACAATGAAAAGTATAATAATAATGTTTAAACTAATTATTCATCAAACCTGACACTTAAAAAATTAAAAAAATATTTTGGTTCCAAGTATGGATGTTAGAAAATATCAATATGACGATATGTGGCAGTATTTTTTGGGTTAAAATCATATTTTATATGATATTTATCTTATGATTTACAGTTCGATACATTTTGTTTAAAATAAAAGTTTTTTTTTATGAACATGCAAATATTCTTGTTTTTTGTTCATTTTTCTGTTGAAATTAAACCTCTGACAGCTAGATGGCAGCAGTCATTACGTCCTCCACAGCTAAAGAATCAAAATAGTCCTGTGAGATACCCAAGATGACTGAGAACGAGAGGATACAGTGACTCCAGTAGCTTTTAAAGCTGATTTTTGGACATGTTTTGGTTTGAAAACAAATTAGAGCAGTTACGACTTTGTCAAGAGTCATGTGGTCTGTAAATTCTGCGACACCAAAGTCTAGTACTTGACAATACTACAAATATATCCTTGATACTACATTATCACAATATATCGTATTGCTGACCCTGTTTCTTGATACGCATCATCTCATATTCTTGAAAATACATACTCCTAGGCTTTCAACTAGGTTTAATTGTTACAATCACAACAGGTCCCAGATCCCACAAGATCCCAGCGATGACTGAGGACGAGAGGATACAGTGACGACTACAGTGAATACTACAAACATATGCTTGTTCCTACAGTATATCGTATTGTTGTCCATGTATCGTAATTATATATATTGTATCGCCACATTCTTGCCGAGGGATCCTGGCAATGACTGAGGACGAGAGGATACAGTGACGACTACAGTGACTACTACAAATATACGCTTGTTCCTACAGTATATCGTATTGTTGTCCATGTATCGTAATTATATATATTGTATCACCTAATTCTTGCCAAGGGATCCTGGCAATGACTGAGGACGAGAGGATACAGTGACGACTACAGTGAATACTACAAACATATGCTTGTTCCTACAGTATATCGTATTGTTGTCCATGTATCGTAATTATATATATTGTATTGCCACATTCTTGCCAAGGGATCCTGGCAATGACTGAGGACGAGAGGATACAGTGACGACTACAGTGAATACTACAAATATATGCTTGTTCCTATAGTATATCGTATTGTTGTCCTTGTATCGTAATTATATATATTGTATTGCCACATTCTTGCCGAGAGATCCTGGCAATGACTGAGGACGAGAGGATACAGTGCTTTAAAAGCTGATCTTTGAACATATTTTGGTCTGAAAACAAATGAAAGCGGTTCCGACTTCGTCAAGAGTCATGTGGTCTGTAAATCCTGCAACACCAAAGTCTAGTACTCGACAATACTACATATATATCCTTGATACTACAGTATCACGAGAGACCGTATCGTTGACCCCGTTTCTTGATACGCATCATCTCATATTCTTGACAATACATACTCCTAGGCTTTAGACTAGGTTTAATTGTCACAATCACAACAGGTCCCAGATCCCACAAGATCCCAGCGATGACTGAGGACGAGAGGATACAGTGACGACTACAGCGAATACTACAAACATATGCTTGTTCCTACAGTATATCGTTTTGTTGTCCTTGTATCGTAATATATATATTGTATCGCCACATTCTTGCCGAGGGATCCTGGCAATGACTGAGGATGAGAGGATACAGTGACGACTACAGTGACTACTACAAATATACGCTTGTTCCTAAGGTATATCGTATTGTTGTCCATGTATCGTAATTATATATATTGTATCACCACATTCTTGCCAAGGGATCCTGGCAATGACTGAGGACGAGAGGATACAGTGACGACTACAGTGAATACTACAAACATATGCTTGTTCCTACAGTATATCGTATTGTTGTCCATGTATCGTAATTATATATATTGTATTGCCACATTCTTGCCAAGGGATCCTGGCAATGACTGAGGACGAGAGGATACAGTGACGACTACAGTGAATACTACAAATATATGCTTGTTCCTACAGTATATCGTATTGTTGTCCTTGTATCGTAATATATATATAAATTGTATCACCACATTCTTGCCAAGGGATCCTGGCAATGACTGAGGACGAGAGGATACAGTGACGACTACAGTGAATACTACAAACATATGCTTGTTCCTACAGTATATCGTATTGTTGTCCTTGTATCGTAATATATATATTGTACCGCCACATTCTTGCCGAGGGATCCTGGCAATGACTGAGGACGAGAGGATACAGTGCTTTTAAAAGCTGATCTTTGAACATATTTTGGTCTGAAAACAAATGAAAGCGGTTACGACTTCGTCAAGAGTCATGTGGTCTGTAAATCCTGCAACACCAAAGTCTAGTACTCGACAATACTACATATATATCCTTGATACTACAGTATCACGACAGATCGTTGACCCCGTTTCTTGATACACATCATCTCATATTCTTGACAATACATACTCCTAGGCTTTAGACTAGGTTTAATTGTCACAATCACAACAGGTCCCAGATCACACAAGATCCCAGCGATGACTGAGGACGAGAGGATACAAAGACGACTACAGTTGAGTTTCTTGGTACATATGGTGTCAACAGATTTGGGTGTTTTCCGACGGCGAGTTCACCTACTTCCTCTGGTGCTGCTTCTGCATGGCCGCCTCGGACATCTGGCCCTGCAGGACCAGTTTGCGTTGTTTGTCCACGTCTCCCTCCATCCGGGCGAAAGCGTGATTGCCCACCTGACCCAGATCCGACTCCAGATTCTCCTCCTCGGAGTCATCTAGAGAGAGAGAGAGAAGCAAACATCGAGTTGGTCCGGCTTCACGGACAGACGTCGACCACATGTTTTTTTCTCCTGCTCCATGTTTTTTCACTCCATGTTCACGCTCGGTTCTCTCGGTCCAAACAAGCGTCTCTCGGTTTGTGTCGTTACGAGGCTTCGCTCGCACATGCTAGCGATGGATCGACACCTCGGAGGTGCTTTGAAGCTTCACGCCAACAGGGATCACCACCGGAGGGCGACGCTAAACCACAAACACCAGAGTCTGAACTCACGAAAACCAGCGACGCTCAGGTGCGACACAAGCAGATGTGAGGCAACGATGGTGATGGTTATAAGATCTCGATAAAGTTCAACTAAAGTGTGTGTGTGTTGTTGTGATGTGTGACTCTATTGTATCATCAGTGTGTGTTTGTACAAAACTCTCTTTTCAATGAAATATTAGATATTTCTTTATCTTAAGCTCCGCCCACTGAAAAAAACACTGTTTTTCTGGAGATTAAATCGTGTTGACCATAACCACACCCACTCTGATGTGATTTGGTCAAACATGGAGGTTTGTCACCGCCTGTCATCAATACTCGGAAGTCTCCGCCTCCTAAAGACTAGTTGTATAAACAAAGCGGGGCGTGATTACAGCTGGAGGAGGAGTGAAGACATTGTTACATCATAGTGGACTCTCGTAACCTCTCGTTCGCCCAGATTTCAGAGCAACTTTATAAAGTAATGAGTTGAAAACATGGTCATGATGAGGAACTTACTGCGTCTTGGAGAGAAAGATACAACATTTACTACATGAGTCAGAAGAGTTGGGTTTAAATGTTATTTTACAGTTTTTTATATTGTAATCTAGGGTAACATTTAGTATTCGCGATTAAAGTGCAAATGTTAACAGTGTTCATTGATTTTTGTTTTGCCGTTAAACTTTCACCTTTCAGCCGTTACGCCCTCCACAGACATAGGGAACATTGAAATACGGTGATGACTGAGGACGAGAGGATACAGTGACTCCAGCAGCTTTTAAAGCTGATGTTTGGACATATTTTGGTTAAAAAACAAATGAAAGCAGTTACGAATTTGTCAAGAGTCATGTGGTCTGTAAATACTACAACACCAGAGTCAAGTACTGGACAATACTACACATATATACTTGTTACTTCAGTATCACAACACCAGAGTCAAGTACTGGACAATACTACACATATATACTTGTTACTACACTATCACAACACCAGAGTCAAGTACTTGACAATACTACACATATATTCTTGTTACTACACTATCACAACACCAGAGTCAAGTACTGGACAATACTACACATACTGTATATACTTGTTACTACACTATCACAACACCAGAGTCAAGTACTTGAAAATACTACACATATATACTTGTTACTACACTATCTCAACACCAGAGTCAAGTACTTGACAATACTACACATATATACTTGTAACTACACTATCACAACACCAGAGTCAGGTACTTGACAATACTACACATATATACTTGTTACTACACTATCTCAACACCAGAGTCAAGTACTGGACAATACTACACATATATACTTGTTACTACACCATCACAACACCAGTGTCAAGTACTTGACAATACTACACATATATACTTGTTACTACACTATCGCAATATATCGTATCACCAAGTGTTGATGATGGTTCATGATACAGTGTCATCATTTTAAACTAGATTGATTCACTAGTTCTAATAAAACCTGGCATCGTTTTCAAACGTATAGTGCCATCTAGTGGCCTATTAAAACGATGACACTGTGTCATGATACCTCATCAGCTGTTTCATGAAGCCTCGTCAACACATTCCTACTGTAGAGCTTAAGCAGCTGCTACGGAACACACACATGGAATCTCAACATTATGTCTTTTAAGGTGGAATCCTGTGGTCGTCTTAAGGCATAGCAGCTTCAAAACAATCTTTTTATTTGGTTAAACCTGTTTTTTAGGAGTTTTTAATGGTGTTTTTGAGCTCGTAACGTAAGAACTTCTGAACCTCAAACACTGGATGTGAGGCAGCTGGATTTAATAGTTGAGTTTTTTCACTCATAATTGCTACTTCAGAGGATTATGTTTCATGATATATTACATTAAATTGGACTCAACCAGACCCTTGTGAGGAAAACAGGCCTTTCATTTTCAAATGTGTTGGGGGGACCAAGGTGGTCTAAAGGACTGGATTCCTTAACTGGATCTGAGCGAGAAGAATCAATTATTTTAAGAGGTTGGACTCCTAGGTCGAAGGTCGCTCCTATTTGACTCCTTTGGTCGGTCTCAGGGAGGGGGATCCCCCCAAAGAGGTCCTTCAGCTCACACCTCTGGCCTTCAACCATCGCCAGGGGGGTCACTATAGGAGTCTTCTATATGGTCTGTGAGGGGAAACCAGGTGGAGGTCGATGACTTGACGACTATATTGAACATGATTTCTACACATTAAAACATCTGTTCTTTGTTAAACGCGATGAGAGCCAGAAAAAAGGAGGACAATATTTCTCTTCCATATTCTTTCCTCCTTCATCAAATCCTCTTCCCTCATCTTTGGCTCGAAAACCTCCTCCAGCCGTCGCCCGTCTGAACGAACCCTAACCGAGCGTGACATGGGGAGAGGGAGCGACTTGTTGCCTGAACCATGTTTTAGCTGACGGTGCGTTTTTTTTAGATGCGATCAATTTTCGGTCCAACGAAAATGAGCGAAGGTTAAGAAACGAAAGGAGAGAAAAAGCATGTGTTTCGCATCAGTCGCTCCGGAGCGAAGACGTGTCAAGTTCTGCTTCTCATTCACGTCCAACTGAAGGCTCTCGACGACATCTGATCCACGAACATGTTGGATCTCAGATTGACTCGTTGGGTGGTTTTTATTATTATTTTTTCACGTTAGTGAGTCTTCGGTCGTCTGGACTCGAAACAAGAAGATACGGAACAATGTACGGATTTTGTTTCGTCATCAAAGGATCTTCGGAAAATGTTCTCAACAGATTAAAGTCGTAAATATTACATTTATTAATGTTTGACATTGAATTTGATTACGTGATTTAAGTTGTATACGTCACATTCATTATGACATTAAAGTAATAATACATTTATAACAAGGATAATATCATGTATGTATAATATACATATATATAATAAAGTCTATCTAATCTATATATACTACGAGGTTTCTGTTGTATATAGTACAATATGAAATTAAAGTCATAAATAGTATATTTATCACAAGATTAATATCCCAAAATATATTTAAGACAAGATTTAATTGGATATATTACATTATATTTACTTACTTACTAGTTATTATGAGATTTAAGTCGTATTATTACATGTATTACAAGATTTAAGTTGTATAATACAACTGTAACAAGATTAAAGTAGTACGTATTGCATTCATTTCCACGAGTTAAGCTGTATATATTATATTTATTACAAGATTAAAGTCATATATTTTACATTTATTACAAGATTTAAATTATATTTTATATTTATTACATTATTTAAATCAACACTGGCAACAAAAGTTAATAATTCTGATTTATTACAAGATTTTAGTTGCATATATTACACTTGTTACATTATTTATGTTGAATGGATTACATTTATGGCGAGATTGAAGTAATTTATATTACTATTATCATTACTACTATATTACTTGTTATGACGTTTTAATCGTATATTATATTTATTACATGATTGAAGTTAAGTTTATGGCACTGGCAATACAAGTTCCAGATACTAATTTTAGTTTAGTATATATAATTACACATTTATTATAACATTTAAGTTGTATATATTACATGTATTACAAAATTTAAGTTGTATATATTACATGTATTACAACATTTAAGTTGTATATATTACATTTATTACAAGATTTCAGTTGTATATGTTACATGTATTACAAGATTTCAGTTGTATATATTTCATTAATTACAAGATTTTTGTTGTATTTATTCCATTTATATATTCATTATAAATGTAATATTTCACAACTGTATTCATAATAAATGTAATATTTCACAACTGTATTCATAATAAATGTAATATTTCACAACCGTATTCATAATAAATGTAATATATCACAACCGTATTCATGATAAATGTAATATTTCGCAACCGTATTCAATATAAATGTAATATTTCACAACCGTATTCAATATAAATGTTATATTTTACCACATATTCATAATAAATGTAATATTTCACAACCGTATTCATGATAAATGTAATATTTCACAACTGTATTCATGATAAATGTAATATTTCACAACCGTATTCATAATAAATGTAATATATCACAACCGTATTCATGATAAATGTAATATTTCGCAACCGTATTCAATATAAATGTAATATTTCACAACCGTATTCAATATAAATGTTATATTTTACCACATATTCATAATAAATGTAATATTTCACAACCGTATTCATGATAAATGTAATATTTCACAACCGTATTCAATATAAATGTTATATTTTACCACATATTCATAATAAATGTAATATATCACAACCGTATTCATGATAAATGTAATATTTCACAACTGTATTCATAATAAATGTAATATTTCACAACCATATTCATGATTAGTAATATATAGATAGATAGAACTTTATTAATAAATGTAATATTTAACAACACTATTCATAATTAAAGTAATATATAGATAGATAGATAGAACTTTATTAATAAATGTAATATTTCACAACCGTATTCATAATAAATGTAATATTTCACAACCATATTCATAATAAATGTAATATATAAACTCTGATAATAGCGTCGCTGCCACCCAGTGGTTACTTTTAAATTCGTTTTTTTGTCAGGATGTAATCCCGACGTAGCGAAGCTGGAATTCCTTCAACCCGGTCCATTCATACCTCGGTCACATGACCGGCCTCGGAGTCAGAGCGGCCCCTGCGAGGGGACATTTTCAAACACACAATGATGTGCTTCGTTCAACACACAGTTCAGCACATAGTTGTCACTGAGTTCAGAGTCACCTGCTCGACGAACATCCACCTGTTGTGTCTCTAACACGTGGATTCTACGTCCAACAAACGTGTCTCAGGTGGTGAGAAAATCTATTTTTGTTCCTCTGAGTCTAGACTGTGTTACCAATAAAGATGTGTTTAAGATAAGATAAGGGACAGAACTTTCTGATCCATTTGAAACCTTTTATTATTTAAACTAAAAATGAACAAGTGGGTCTTAACCTTCTGTCCTTCTTATCCAAAGGATAAATAACAATTAATAAATAATAAATAATAATTTTATAATAGTTTTTTCTTGTATTCAAATCCTTTGCTACTTCTACGTCCACTTCCACCGTCTAAAATAATAATTTAATTTAATGTTTTATTAATATAGTGTTACATATATACAATTTTATTTAATTTTTTTTTTTTATTAAAAGTTTTTTAATCTTTATTTTATTGTAGGTAAAAATATCACTTTATTTATTGTATTTTATTAATATTTCATTTTATTGATCTCATTTTATTTGTATTTTAATCATCTAATTTTATAGTATTTTATTTAATTTATAAAATTGAATTGTATTTTATTAATCTTAATTAATCTTATTTTATTTGTATTTTAATAATTTAATTTTATTATATAGTATTTAATTTATATATTTGAATTGTATTTCATTAATCGCAATTAAGCTTATTTTATTTGTATTTTAATCATCTAATTTTATAGTAAGTAAGTAAGTAAGTAAGTAATATTTATTTATATAGCGCTTTTCGAGACCAGGGTCACAAAGCGCTTAAACAATCAAAACAATACTCAAAAAAGTACATACTTTAAAGATCAAGATAATACTGAGAACAACACAGGAGTTCGAGAAATTCAAGGAAAAGCCTGAACAAATAGAAACGTCTTAAGATGTTTCTTAAAGGAGTCAGTATAGTAATTTATTTAATTATAAAATTGAATTGTATTTTATTAATCTCAATAAATCTTATTTTATTTGTATTTTAATAATCTCATTGTATTATATAGCATTTTATTTGATTTAATTTATATACTTTTATTTTATTTATTAATCTCATTTTATTTTATTATATTTCATGTAATTTATATAATTTAATTGTATTATATTGATCTCATTTTATTTTAATTAGCTCACTTTCTTGAATTGTTTATTATTAATTGCATTTTCATATCTATATATATATATATATATATAAAAATACACACATATATATGTGTGTCTGTGAATATACACACACACACACACACACACACACACATACATATACATATATATACAGTACATACATACATACATATACATATATATATATATACAAATACACATGTATAAACACATATAAATACACACACACATACATATACATATATATACAGTACATACATACATGCATACATATACATATATATATATATATATATACAAATACACATGTACACACACACATAAATAAACACACACATGCATATATATACTCTAATAGAAACATTTGAGGTTCATACCTTCCAGAGTTCCTGGTTTCTCAGTGATCCGGATCTGTCTTTCGGGAACGACCGGTTCTCCTTCAGAGTTCCCGATGTCGGGGGGTAAGAGACCCACACTGGCCTTCTCCTCCTGCTCGGAGCGAGGGTAGTACAGCGGCAGCAGCTTCCTGTACACGGGCTGGAGGAACGAACAAACGAGGTAGTCGAGAAAAGTCAGAAAACAACGAAAACGTGGCACAAACCTCTTCGGCCTCTGAGACGGCGAACACTACAGCTTCCAGACTGTTCCCGTGGTTCTCCAGGAACCTGCGCACCGTTCCTGTCGCAGCAACCATGGCGTTACAAACACACTCAGGACATGCAGATCTTTCTCGTGGTCTCACTGAAAGCGATGTGTGTAGCGTCCTCCAGTGGATACCCTCGCTTCGCCGTCGTCACCACACAGATGCCCACAGACGACATGGACTGTTCTCTGGAGAGACAAGTCAACGACTCACAAGTGCAGCTTCTAACGTCAACGTTAGTTTGAACCGTTATAGACGCATTTAACTAGTAAACATCATTTCTAGAAGGAAATACAGTAAATGCTGAATCTGCTGAATGTGTAAACCTAAATAATTGGAACAGTTGAAATGATGGAATAAAGAAAAAAGACTGATGTGAAAACATTGAAATAAACTATAAATAAAAAAGTATAATTTGTAGTAGAAGTAGAATAAGCAGTAGTAGTGGTAGTAGAAGTAGTAGTAAATGAGTAGTAGGGGCATAAGTAGTAGAATTAGTAAGTAAGTAAGTAAGTAAGTAAGTAAGTAATATTTATTTATATAGCGCTTTTCGAGACCAGGGTCACAAAGCGCTTTAACAATCAAAACAATACTCAAAACAGTACATACTTCAAAGATCAAGATAATACTGAGAACAACACAGGAGTTCGAGAAATTCAAGGAAAAGCCTGAACAAATAGAAACGTCTTAAGATGTTTCTTAAAGGAGTCAGTAGATCCATCAAGCGCAAAGAGAGAGAAGATCGTTCCAAAGCTTAGGAGCAACAGTCTGAAAAGATTTCTCTCCTCTGGTCCTGAGTCGTGTGCGTGGAACCATAAGTAGATTCTGATCCACAGACCTCAGAGCCCGAGCTGGGGTGTAAGTCTGGATCAGATCACTGATGGAAGGTCTGACCATGAATAGATCTGAAAGTAAGAACCAGAATTTTAAAGTTGATCCTGAAAGAAACTGGAAGCCAGTGAAGAGTTTTAAGGATCGGAGAAATGTGAGTTCTTCTACTTGAGCGGGTCAGAATTCTCGCTGCAGAGTGGTAGTGGTAGAAGTAGAAGAAGTAGTAGTAGTAGAAGTTGTAGAAGTAGTGGTACTGGGAGTAGAATAAGTAGTAGAAGTAGAGGAAGAAGTAGTAGTAGAAGTAGAGGAAGAAGTAGTAGTAGAAGTAGAGGAAGAAGTAGTAGTAGTAGAGGAAGTAGTAGTAGTGGAAGTAGATGAAGTAGTAGAATTAGTAGTAGTAGTAGTAGTTGTATTTATTACAAGATTAAAGTCATATATTTTACATCCATTATGAGATTTATATTGTATATTACATTAATTACATTATTTAAGTTGTTGTATTACATTTATTTAAGTTGTTATTTTACATTTATTACAAGATTTTAATGGTATATTATATTTTATCATTATTTACGTTGTATGTATTACATTTATTATACTACATTTATTAGTAATTACATGTATTTACAACACTGGCAATGCAAGTTTCGGATTCTAAAGCAATTTATACATTTCAGTCTTTATTTAAACTTTGCATTTTTATCTGTAAGGGATTTAAATAAATATAAGAATAAATAAATGTTACTTCATATTTATTTGTTTCATTTTATTTAACATTTTATACGGTTGAAGCATTTTTTAAGACACATTATGTTCAGAAAATAATGTTATATATATATAAATATGTATAAAATTCATGTTCAGATAATAACGTTAAATATATACTTTTATAATTCATGTTCAGATAATGCTGGTAAATATATATTTTTATAATTCATGTTCAGATAATGATGTTATTTATATAAATATATATAAACTTCATGTTTAGATAATGATGTTAAATATACTGTATATTTTTATTATTTGTTCAGATAATGATGTTATTTATATAAATATATATAAAATTCATGTTAAGATAATGATGTTAAATATATATAAAAACTATATACAGTATATATATAGATCTAATGGCGGCGAGGCTCTTACACGGCGAGCTGCAGGATGTTCCTGTAGCAGCTGAACAGCGAACTCTCTGCTGCCGTCCTGTACTTGGACTTGAACTTGGGTCCGACGGTGTGGATGATGAATCTGGCTGCCAGGTTGAAGCCTTTGGTGAGCTTCGCTTCTCCTGTGCGGCAACCTGGAGAAGATAAAGAGTTTCTTAGCTGTATTAAAGTTTTAACACAAAATATAAGTGTATTTCTGGCTCAGTTACAAGGTTTTAAACTTTTTTTAAATGTACAATGTAATGTAATGTAAGAGTCTTCAAAAAACAAGTACAGTGACTGATGATTCAACGTTGACATTTAAATAAATATATATATTATATTATATTTATTTATATTTATTCTGTGGGGAGGTACGGTGATGTCGTCATTTTTCTTGTGTTTGTTTTAATGAAAAAGGAAAATGTAAATAATATGAATAGTAAAAAATGATTTATTTTAACGTGGGGTATGAATTAAAAAACATTAAAAAATTCCCTAATTGTTTCCTTTAATAGTTTAAATATTTATGTTTTCTTTGTATTTCATTGATGTACTTGTTTATATTAATTTAATAAATATGAATTAATAATGTATTTTTTTTTAATGTTATTATTTATTTTATCCTTCAATTATTTTTTAATACGATTGTTTGTGGTGTTGTAGAAATACACATTTATATACAGTACTATAAAATAATATAAAGTACTATAAAATAATATAAAGTGCGTAACAAGGATGAAAAAAAACAACCTTTAATCCTAACAACAATTCCATGTCAACATTCATTTATTTGTATAATTTATTTAGTTTTATTAGTTAATATATTTATATATGTTTTTTTTATTTAATGTCATTTATTTGTATATTTTTAATTTAATTTTTTTTTTTAAACGGAATCAATTCATAATATATTTTCCATTAATTAAAAATATATATATATACATTTATTTATCTTTTTTATTTTTATGGAACTTTATTAATTCGATTTACATTTAATATTTTGCGTCGTCAATGGCTAAAATAAATTTACACAACTGTTGCACAATAAAGATTTAAAGATGTTGTAATTATGGGATGGAAACTCCTGCCGAGAGAAAGTAAAGGTTCCAGAGGTTTGCGTCTCTAATTCAACTCAGCTGAGCATCATGTGTTCGACTCTCAGGGACTTAAGTTGATCAACGACAGGTTCGAGTAAATCATGAGGAGGAACGAAAAAAAACCTCTCAACTCTTCACCTTTGAGTTTGACGAGTTCCTCCCTGAGCTCCGGCCCGGCGTTGGCGTGGACGCTGTCAGAGATCGGGTTCTTGTCGCTCAGGAACTCGTTGCTGGTGTTTGTGATGGCGGTGCAGTTCAAGACGGACACGTCGCCCGAGCTGGAGACACAACAGAGCTTTAGTGACGGGGATTCAACACTAGCATTGTGTTGTGCACTTTAAAATAAACTATAAAATGAAATAAAATACAATAAAATAAGATTCATTGAGATTAATAAAATACATGTGTAATAAAATACATTAAAATAATATGAGAATAAAATAATAATAATAAAATACAATAAAATGAAGTGAGGTCGATAGAATAAATGACAATATTAAAATACATAAAAATAAAACAAGATCAAGTATGTAAAATAAAATTAAGCGAGAGTAATAAAATGAAGTAAAATGAGATTAATAAAATAAAATATTATTAATAAAATACCATAAATAAAGTGATAATAATAAAATACAATAAATTAAGGATTAAAATAAAATAAGATCCATAAAATACAATGAAGCAAAAGATGAATAAAAATAAAACAAGATTAATGAAATGTAAATAAAACGAGATTAATAAAATAAAACAAGATTAATGAAATAGAAATAAAACAAGATTAATAAAATAAAACAAGATTAATGGAATAGAAATAAAACAAGATTAATGAAATGTGAATAAAACGAGATTAATAAAATAAACCAAGATTAATGAAATAGAAATAAAACAAGATTAATGAAATAAAACAAGATCAAGTATATACAATAAAATGAAGTGAGAGTAATAAATGAAATAAAATGAGATTAATAAAATACAATATTATTAATAAAATACAATAAATTAAGGATTCAAATAAAATCCATAATACAATGAAGCAAAAGATTAATAAAAATAAAACAAGATTAATGAAATGGAAATAAAACAAGATTAATAAAATAAAATGAGATGAATAAAAAAATATAAAAAATAAAACAAGATTAATAAAATAAAATTAGATTAATAAAAAAATATAAAAAATAAAACAAGATTAATAAAATAAAATTAGATTAATAAAAAAAAACAAAAAAAATAACAAGATTAATAACATAAAACAGAATGAGATTATTAAAATACGAACAAAATTAAACAATATTTATAAAATAAAATTAGATTAATAAAATAAATTAAAATAAGACACAATAAACAGAAAACAGGAGTGATACAATAAAATGAAAAAATACAACAAAATTAAAACCAGATTAATAGAAAAAAAGAATAAAATAAATTAAAATGAGATTATTAAAAAATAAAACAAGATTAATAAAATAAAATGAGTTTTAAAATACAATACAAACAAACAATATTTATCAAATAAAATGAGATAAATAAAAAAAACAATAAAAATCAAAGAAGATTAATAAAATAAAAAGAGATAAATAAAATAGATAAATACAATAAAGATATAACAAGATTGATAAAATACATTAAAATAATATAAACAAAATACAATAAAAATAAAACCAGTGTCTCGTAAATTAAAGTTAAAGCTGCTAAATGACAATTTTTTGCACTGAACACTAGATGAATAAAAACTAAATAAATAAACAGAAGTTTTCATTAGTTTGATATGTTTTGTAAGTATAAAGGAATAAAACACAGAAACAATATTTTAGCCTGTATTTTGTAATTAAATCACATGTTCTATTGCTTCTCTAACCTATAGAAATGTTTAAACAGAACAATGAGGGTCAAGTTACAAATCTAAGGAAGTGATGCAGAGACTTGAAAAAGAGGAATTTCAAGTCGTCTAAGATCCTTGTTTTTTGAAGCCGTCGCACCCAGAGAAGTCACGTGACACAGTTTGAAGTGGACGACAACATCACAACTTGAATAGTCAAGATTTTAAAACGACAGATGATCATTTGTTGTTTTGTATCATGGACTAGTTTCTTCTTCATACAACACTAGTTGCTTCAGTAAATGGTGACGACGAGTGTCAGAATAATCTCATCTTTAGACGCTCAGGGACGTCCTGGACACGAGGCAGGAATGTTTCGAAGGGACAAGAAAGAACAAGAAGCTTCTCATGGAGACACTCGCAGCAAACGCTGAGCTGCTCATGTGACGCTGAAGCAAAGAGGATTTTTTCAAGGGTTTGTTCTCTCGGTACGACTTTAAATTCACTTCATTATTGGAACAAGGACTGAATTATGTGTGAGAAGGACAAGAAACACTAATATAATTGTGATGATTTAGAGTTTTGAGGGAACGTTTATATCATCAATTACAGTCAATTTAATTTCGCCTAAAAGACACGACGTGACCTGAAGGGATGTTATTGGTTCAACAAACATCAACAAGATAAACAGACTTCAGAATAAAAGCCTGTTTTAAAAATTGAGGATTAAAACTGTGGAAAAAAGGCAGTTTTTCTAACATTTAATGAATATAAAAAACTTCAATATGTATCAAAAATAATCCAGTGAAAAAAAACAAAAACTGCTTAGAAAATGCTTTTATATTTCATTTATTTACTTATTAATTATACCTATATACTTATGGAATTGTTGAATGTTTAATAATGTATTTGTTTATTAAAATTGTATTTGTTTAATTAATTCTTTAAATGTGTTTATATTATATTAATTTTTTTATTTTTGATTTATAACATTTATATTTTTATTTTTTATGGAAACTAGCCGGGTCACTTTGACCCTTAAGATAACACCACAGGTAAGAGATAATATTGGTTAAAAAAACTCCAGACTTCGGAATAAAAACCTGTTTAATGCTGAAGATTAAAACTGGAAAAAAGGAGTTAATATTGTACATTTTATTTATTTTATTTTATTTACATATTTATAAAATGTTTGCATGTTTCATTCATTAATTATTATATATGTATTTTCATGTATGCATTTGTATATTTAAATTGTATTTGCTAGTTTGTTTTTATTTTATAAATTATATTTGAATGTATATATTTATCTTTTTTAATATCTTTTTCTGGACTATTATACATTCTTATTTGAAAATTTGCATTATTCTACTGGTTTGTGCGACATGAGATTAAGTGCTAATATTGGTTTTAATAAAACCTTTATTTATTCAAGTTACAAAACACAGACATTAGAATAAACGTCTGTTTAAACACTGAAGTAACGTTAAAACTGCAGTATGAAAAGGGACCGACTTCCCCAACAATATCTAATAAATTTAAAAAAGTATTACTTATCAACTAAATGTCTAATCTGTATATAACGCACAAAACACTTTAATGGAAGCATGAAATGAGCTAAGATGCTTCCTGTGACATCAACTTGTTAAATCCAGAGTAAATATGTTGAGACGTCATTGGTCGTTACACAGTCATAAATAAATAAATAAGAATGTCTATATCTACTCTATATCTACATCTACTGTATATATATACATATATATGTATATATATGTATATATATATATATATATATATATATAGACTAGATATAGAAATATGTATATACAGTATGTACTGTGTATATATAGAGTAGATGTATATATATATATATATATATATATACTACTCTTTATCTATAGCTACTGTAAATATATATATATATATATATATACATCTACTCTATATATACACAGTACATACTGTATATACATATTTCTATATCTAGTCTCTCTCTCTCTCTCTCTCTATCTACTGTATATCTATATCTACTGTTTATCTATATCTATATATCTACTGTATATCTATGTCTACTGTTTATCTATACGTCTACTGTTTATCTATATATCTACTGTACATCTATATCTATACATCTACTGTTTATCTATATATCTACTGTATATCTATATCTATGTCTACTGTTTATCTATACGTCTACTGTTTATCTATATATATACATCTACTGTATATCTATATATCTACTGTTTATCTAGATCTATATATCTACTGTATGTCTATATCTATACATCTACTGTATATCTATATATCTACTGTTTATCTAGATCTATATATCTACTGTATGTCTATATCTATATTTCTACTGTATATCTATATATCTAGTGTTTATCTATATCTATATATCTAGTGTTTATCTATATCTATATATCTAGTGTTTATCTTTATCTATATTTCTACTGTATATCTATATCTATATATCTACTGTTTATCTATATCTATATATCTACTGTTTATCTATATCTATATATCTAGTGTTTATCTTTATCTATATATCTAGCGTTTATCTATATCTATATATCTAGTGTTTATCTATATCTATATATCTAGTGTTTATCTTTATCTATATATCTACTGTTTATCTATATATCTATATCTATATCTTCATCTCCTTGTTTATATAACAGATGTTTGAACCTGTATCCAGAGATTGTTCAACCTTCACAGTAAACGTGACACAAAGACTCACAAAAGGATGATCTTGCGGTTGATGTCGGCTCTATAAGGGAACGGCGACGGGAAGAACTGCTGACTCTGCAGACCGTCATGAGGAAGAACCTCCTGGTCATCCTCGGCCTGCTGCTGCCAGCTGGGGAGAGAATGGACGTCGACGAATTGCGAGCGAGCGCCCAGAGGATCCATCCCCTCCGGCATCACAGGGTCACACTGGCGTTATAAAAAGATCTTCTAGAAGAAATACAGAAAGTTAGTTGTTTAACTTTGTGCGCAATGAAAGATCTCGAAACATCACACGTGTTGTTTTGCAGTTTTTTTAAATTATTTTTATAGTTTGCAACATATGTGTAAACTAAGAAACTATATACATATATATATATATATATATATATATATATATATATATATATATATACTGGAGGAAAAAAATACAGTTTTTATATGTGATTCTCAACTTGGAAATATGTTTTAGGACATTTTACTTAGTAGATGCTTTGTTGTTTCAGTTTTTAAGATTTTTTTCATAGCTTGTATTTGATTTCATAATTTAAAGTACAGTATAGTAGAGTTTTTAAATGAGTTTTCAGGAAATTAAAAATTTCGTTTTTTGAGATGGTACATTTGTTTACAGAAAACTGTTTTTGTGGTTTTCAAAATTTGTTTCAGATTTTTTTTAAACATTTATCGTAGTTTGTAAAGTAAAATAAATGGTAAATATATTTCAGGAAATTATAAACATCTTACAGGAAATTTTAAATGTGCTTCATAGACGGTAAATTGTATTTTGAGTTTATACATTTGTTTTAAGAAACTGTAAAGTTGTTTTAGAGGTTTTAAGATATTTTCCATAGTTCATCATTCTTTTCATAATTTGTAAAAGTGTTTCAGAGTTTGTAAATTAGTTTCAGGAAATTTTGTTTATGAGACTGTAAATTTGTTTTTTAGAAAATTGTAAAGTTGTTTCAGATGTTTTTACATTTGTTTCAACGATTGCAAATTTGGATTTTTTAAATATTTACCACAATTTGTAAAGTAAAATAAATGGTAAATATATTTCAGGAAATTATAAACATGTTTCAGGACAATGTAAATGTGTCTCATAGTTTGTAAATTTGTTTTGGTGTTCAAAAGTGTTTTTAATGCGTTTGAGAGTTTGTAAACTTGTTTTCAGAGATGGTAAATTTTTTCATGAGTTGATACAGTTGTTTTAAAGGTTACACAAATTTTTCATAATTCGCCATTCTTTTCATATTTTGCAAAAGTGCTGAAGAGTTAGTAAATTTGTTTTTCAGAAAACTGTAAAGTTGTTTCACATTTTTTTTTTTTTTTTTTTTACATTTGTTTCATAGATTGCAAATTTGTAAATTTAATTTTGAGTTAGTAAATTTGTTGACAGGAAATTTTGTTTCAGGAAATTGTAAATTTGTTTGTGTTTCATAGTTAAAAAAAAATTTCAAGGCAATTTTAAATTCGTTTCAGAGTTTGTAAATGTGATTCCTAGTTTGTAAATTTGTTTCAGAGTTTATAAACGTGATTCATAGTTTGTACATTTGTTTCAATTTTTTTATTCGTTAGTAGTTTGTAAATGTGCCAATTTGTTTTGGGGAAATTTCAGAGTTTGCAAATGTGTTTCAGTAAATGGTCATTTGTATCAAAATTTACAAATGTGTTCCACAGGTTGTACATCTGAATTGCTGGGACACCGTAGAAAAAAAAAGCGATTGATGTTTTTACTGACATCTTGTTAAAACAGCAAACATGTCTATTGTAAAAAAAACATAAACTATATTTGCTTAAACACGCACATTGACAAGTGTGGGAAGTTTTGGAATTTCAACACTAGAGAAACTAACATGAGGAACTCGAGCTTCTTAGAATGTGTTGTTGTTTTTTAAGATTAGGTTCTAAGAGTTAGAAATAAAACACACAACAGTTTAAATCTTAAAACGCTAAACTACGATATTTAAGGTGGTTTTAAGTCACAAACTGAGGATTTACCTGTAAAAAAATCATAGGAAACTAAGTCAACATGAAGGTCAAGGTGAGAAAATATTGTTGTGTTTGTCATGTTCGGATCTTCTGACCATTAAAGAACATTTACTCACCTTGACAGTCGGGGAAAAAAAAGATGGAAATATCGAAGCACGTCAGCTTAAGATCGATGGAGTCTTATCGCTCATCGTTGTTGTCATGACAATGAACGAATTAATCCTGAATAAAAGAGACGACGTCAAAAAATGTAGGAGTTTAGTTTACACATGTAGCAGAGCTGCTAGGAGCTCGCTAGCGTAACAAAGCGAGTGCACACGGCAGGATCCGGTTTAACGTTTCAGTGTAAGACGTCGATGAAACAACGTTTAAAATGTACATTTCCTCATTACGTGGCTATTTATAGTTTAGCCAACACTGTTTAAAACCTGAAGAAATAAATGTATTTTTAATACATAAAATATGAGCGGTTATTAATAACGATGGGTTGTGATTACGATACTGGTTAGTATTTTAAATACAGAATATTTTTTGGGGACGATAAACACTCTGTTATCTATATATGTATTTTAAATTGATGATGTATTTGAAAGAAAAAAAACGATGTTTTAATGCATTTACAATTTCCGGAACTGGCGTTCTCGATTGAATTAGCTTGATAAACCATATCAGCTGACACGATCGTTGACATTTTTTTTTGTTGTATCTGTGTTTAAATAAATAAAAAAATCATGATTCTTGAATCACTTGATTCAAATAAAGCATAATGATGACATTGAATTGTAATGTTTTAATAATATAAATAAGTATAAACACCTGACGAATTCACTTCCGCTTTCCATTTAGACAAGAGCAATCGATTAGATCCGTGCTGTTAAAAACAACGATTTAACAATTTTTTTAAAATTTAAATTGCAACATATTCATTAAATGACACGTTGAAATAATTTAAAATTGATGAGTGTGATTTCTATAAAAAATAAAAGTTTTAAACTTGGATGTACTTGTTCATCTGTTCTCGATTCGTTATGTCTGAGATGCCTCACTGACACCAACACAACCGCTACTCTTCCACACAGAGCATTTCTAAGGTAAAACAAGATCATTTGCGTAAAGTTAACCTTTTTGAAACAAGTGAAGATGCGTTAAACACCTGTTAACTAGTAGGGTATCCGTAAATATGCACAAAATCCAGTTAGTTGCGCGAAACTTGGCTCTAAATATCTCCACGTGGGTATAGCAACACGGCGGTGATGTTGGTTACGCTCGTTTCCCTTCAAAGGGGATCCCGGGTGAGCGGAGACAGTTTGTTGGATAGGAACCGTGGCCGCACAGGCATAAGCTCCGAGTTCGGGTGTTCTTGAAACACAAAACAATCACCCCCTCGTCACACAAGCGTGTTTTGTAAAATAAGTAAAACATTTTATTTGGTTTAAAAGGACATTTTTCTCGTAAACATAACATGATTTAAAACGAGCACGAACTAATATACTGTTTATGAGATCGTGTTTGTATTAGTTCGTTGTTTTAAGACTATTGTGAGGCTTTTATCTTGTGTTTTGTCTTGTAAAAATTAAAGAATAATCGAATCACATTAAACCAGTATTTAATATTGTAAAGACGATTCCAGTTACACAAGTATCCTGTGATCAATAACAAGTTATTGATTATTAGAACCGGTGAAAATGAAGTCATTTCTGGTCGACCTTAATAATACTGAAAATTGTTCCATTTCAGTAGTAAATTGTTTGATTATAGTTTAAAATTGTTTGATTGTAGTTGAAAATTGTTTGATTATAGTTGATAATTGTTTGATTGATTATAGTTGAAAATTGTTTGATTGATTATAGTTGAAAATTGTTTGATTATAGTTGAAAATTGTTTGATTGATTATAATTGAAAATAGTTTGATTATAGTTGAAAATTGTTTGATTATAGTTGAAAATTGTTTGATTATAGTTGATAATTGTTTGATTGATTATAGTTGAAAATTGTTTGATTGATTATAGTTGAAAATTGTTTGATTATAGTTGAAAATTGTTTGATTGATTATAATTGAAAATAGTTTGATTATAGTTGAAAATTGTTTGATTATAGTTGAAAATTGTTTGATTATAGTTGAAAATTGTTTGATTGATTATAGTTGAAAATTGTTTGATTATAGTTTGAAATTGTTTGATTATAGTTGAAAATTGTTTGATTGATTTTAGTTGAAAATTGTTTGATTGATTTTAGTTGAAAATTGTTTGATTATAGTTGAAAATTGTTTGATTATAGTTGAAAATTGTTAGATTATAGTTTGAAATTGTTTGATTATAGTTGAAAATTGTTTGATTATAGTTGAAAATTGTTTGATTATAGTTGAAAATAGTTTGATTATAGTTTGAAATTGTTAAATTATAGTTTGAAATTGTTTGATTATAGTTGAAAATAGTTTGATTATAGTTGAAAATTGTTAGATTATAGTTGGAAATTGTTTGATTATAGTTGAAAATTGTTTGATTATAGTTTGAAATTGTTTGATTATAGTTGAAAATTGTTTGATTATAGTTGAAAATTGTTTGATTATAGTTGAAAATTGTTTGATTATAGTTGAAAATAGTTTGATTATAGTTGAAAATTGTTAGATTATAGTTTGAAATTGTTTGATTATAGTTGAAAATTGTTTGATTATAGTTGAAAATTGTTTGATTATAGTTGAAAATAGATTGATTATAGTTGAAAATTGTTAGATTATAGTTTGAAATTGTTTGATTATAGTTGAAAATAGTTTGATTATAGTTTGAAATTGTTTGATTATAGTTTGAAATTGTTTGATTATAGTTGAAAATAGTTTGATTATAGTTTGAAATTGTTTGATTATAGTTGAAAATTGTTTGATTATAGTTGAAAATGGTTTGATTATAGTTTGAAATTGTTTGATTATAGTTGAAAATAGTTTGATTATTAGTTGAAAATTGTTAGATTATAGTTTGAAATTGTTTGATTATAGTTGAAAATAGTTTGATTATAGTTTGAAATTGTTTGATTATAGTTGAAAATTGTTTGTTTATAGTTGAAAATTGTTTGATTATAGTTGAAAATTGTTTGATTATAGTTGAAAATTGTTTGATTATAGTTGAAAATTGTTTGATTATAGTTGAAAAACTATTGTTATTTTTTCACCCTGACAGAGTTTGCACCTGCGAGGCTGGTCATGGGTTTAACTAAGCAGTACCTGCGTTACGCGCCCAGCGCGGTGTTCGGGGTCATCGGCAGCCAAAAGGCCAACATCTGCTACGTGACCCTGAGAGGAGAGAAGGGTCGCTTCGTTGCCGTGGCAGCCTGCGAGCACGTCTTCGTCTGGGATGTGCGGAAAGGAGAGAAGGTTGTTGTCGAAGTTTGACTCTGCTGTGGATTTCGTCTGCTTGACCTCTGCCCTCCGCGACCAGGTGCTGATCCTCAAGGGTCAGAAGCACGAGGTCACCTTCCTCTGCGCCTCGCCCGACGCCGCCCACGTCGCCGTGGGTTACGAGGACGGATCCGTGAAGATCTTCAGCCTCGCCAGCGGCGAGAGCAGCGTGTCGTTCAACGGACACAAGTCGGCCGTGACCGTCATGCACTACGACGCGCTGGGAGCCCGGCTGGTCACGGGGTCAAAGGTCAGTTGACGACATTGAAAATAAACACAGTTGTCATGAAGGAACTCTCGTGCAGGACACGGACGTGATCGTGTGGGACATCATCAACGAGTGTGGACTCTACCGGCTCAAAGGACATAAAGACGTCGTCACTCAGGCCTTGTTTCTGAGAGACAAGAACCTTCTTGTCACCAGGTTAGTTAGTTACTCTAGTAACTATTGAAGCATCTTCACATTGTTTCTGAGAGACAAGAACCTTCTTGTCACCAGGTTAGTTAGTTACTCTAGTAACTATTGAAGCATCTTCACATTGTTTCTGAGAGACAAGAACCTTCTTGTCACCAGGTTAGTTAGTTACTCTAGTAACTATTGAAGCATCTTCACATTGTTTCTGAGAGACAAGAACCTTCTTGTCACCAGGTTGGTTAGTTACTCTAGTAACTATTGAAGCATCTTCACATTGTTTCTGAGAGACAAGAACCTTCTTGTCACCAGGTTAGTTACTCTAGTAACTATTAAAGCATCTGCACATGTTATTTATTCTGAGAGACAAGAACCTTCTTGTCACCAGGTTGGTTAGTTACTCTAGTAACTATTGAATCATCTTCACATTGTTTCTGAGAGACAAGAACCTTTTTTCCACCAGGTTGGTTAGTTACCCTAGTAACTATTGAATCATCTTCACATTGTTTCTGAGAGACAAGAACCTTCTTGTCACCAGGTTGGTTAGTTACTCCATTAACTATTGAAGCATCTTCACGTTATTTATTCTGAGAGACAAGAACCTTCTTGTCACCAGGTTAGTTAGTTACTCTAGTAACTATTGAAGCATCTTCACATTGTTTCTGAGAGACAAGAACTTTCTTGTCACCAGGTTAGTTAGTTACTCTAGTAACTATTGAAGCATCTTCACATTGTTTCTGAGAGACAAGAACCTTCTTGTCACCAGGTAAGTTACTCTAGTAACTATTAAAGCATCTGCACATGTTATTTATTCTGAGAGACAAGAACCTTCTTGTCACCAGGTTGGTTAGTTACTCTAGTAACTATTGAATCATCTTCACATTGTTTCTGAGAGACAAGAACCTTTTTTCCACCAGGTTGGTTAGTTACCCTAGTAACTATTGAATCATCTTCACATTGTTTCTGAGAGACAAGAACCTTCTTGTCACCAGGTTAGTTAGTTACTCTAGTAACTATTGAAGCATCTTCACATTGTTTCTGAGAGACAAGAACCTTCTTGTCACCAGGTTAGTTACTCTAGTAACTATTAAAGCATCTGCACATGTTATTTATTCTGAGAGACAAGAACCTTCTTGTCACCAGGTTGGTTAGTTACTCTAGTAACTATTGAATCATCTTCACATTGTTTCTGAGAGACAAGAACCTTCTTGTCACCAGGTTGGTTAGTTACTCCATTAACTATTGAAGCATCTTCACATGTTATTGTTTCTGAGAGACAAGAACCTTCTTGTCACCAGGTTGGTTAGTTACTCTAGTAACTATTGAATCATCTTCACATTGTTTCTGAGAGACAAGAACCTTCTTGTCACCAGGTTGGTTAGTTACTCCATTAACTATTGAAGCATCTTCACATGTTATTTATTCTGAGAGACAAGAACCTTCTTGTCACCAGGTTAGTTAGTTACTCTAGTAACTATTGAAGCATCTTCACATTGTTTCTGAGAGACAAGAACTTTCTTGTCACCAGGTTAGTTAGTTACTCTAGTAACTATTGAAGCATCTTCACATTGTTTCTGAGAGACAAGAACCTTCTTGTCACCAGGTTAGTTACTCTAGTAACTATTAAAGCATCTGCACATGTTATTTATTCTGAGAGACAAGAACCTTCTTGTCACCAGGTTGGTTAGTTACTCTAGTAACTATTGAATCATCTTCACATTGTTTCTGAGAGACAAGAACCTTTTTTCCACCAGGTTGGTTAGTTACCCTAGTAACTATTGAATCATCTTCACATTGTTTCTGAGAGACAAGAACCTTCTTGTCACCAGGTTAGTTAGTTACTCTAGTAACTATTGAAGCATCTTCACATTGTTTCTGAGAGACAAGAACCTTCTTGTCACCAGGTTAGTTACTCTAGTAACTATTAAAGCATCTGCACATGTTATTTATTCTGAGAGACAAGAACCTTCTTGTCACCAGGTTGGTTAGTTACTCTAGTAACTATTGAATCATCTTCACATTGTTTCTGAGAGACAAGAACCTTATTGTCACCAGGTTGGTTAGTTACTCCATTAACTATTGAAGCATCTTCACATGTTATTGTTTCTGAGAGACAAGAACCTTCTTGTCACCACGTTGGTTAGTTACTCTAGTAACTATTGAATCATCTTCACATTGTTTCTGAGAGAAAAGGACCTTCTTGTCACCAGGTTGGTTAGTTACTCCATTAACTATTGAAGCATCTTCACATGTTATTGTTTCTGAGAGACAAGAACCTTCTTGTCACCAGGTTGGTTAGTTACTCTAGTAACTAGTTACTCTAGGTACTATTGAATCATCTTCACATTGTTTCTGAGAGACAAGAACCTTCTTGTCACCAGGTTAGTTAGTTACTCTAGTAACTTTTGAATCATCTTCACATGCTATTGTTTGTGAGAGTCGAAAACCTTCTTGTCCCCAGGCTGGTTAGTTAATCTAGTTACTGGTTAGTTACTCTAGTAACTATTGAAGCATCTTCACATTGTTTCTGAGAGACAAGAACCTTCTTGTCACCAGGTTGGTTAGTTACTCCATTTACTATTGAAGCATCTTCACATGTTATTGTTTCTGAGAGACAAGAACCTTCTTGTAACCAGGTTGGTTAGTTACTCTAGTAACTAGTTACTCAAGGTACTATTGAATCATCTTCACATTGTTTCTGAGAGACAAGAACCTTCTTGTCACCAGGTTAGTTAGTTACTCTAGTAACTATTGAAGCATCTTCACATGTTATTGTTTCTGAGAGACAAAAACCTTCTTGTCACCAGGTTGGTTAGTTACTCCATTAACTATTGAAGCATCTTCACATGTTATTGTTTCTGAGAGACAAGAATCTTCTTGTCACCAGGTTGGTTAGTTACTCTAGTAACTAGTTACTCAAGGTACTATTGAATCATCTTCACATTGTTTCTGAGAGACAAGAACCTTTTTGCCACCAGGTTGGTTAGTTACTCCATTAACTATTGAAGCATCTTCACATGTTATTGTTTCTGAGAGACAAAAACCTTCTTTTCACCAGGTTGGTTAGTTACTTTAGTAACTATTGAATCATATTCACATTGTTTCTGAGAGACAAATACCTTCTTGTCAACAGGTTGGTTAGTTACTCTAGTAACTTTTGAATCATCTTCACACGCTATTGTTTGTGAGAGTCGAAAACCTACTTGTCCCCAGGCTGGTTAGTTAATCTAGTTACTGGTTAGTTACTCTAGTAACTATTGAAGCATCTTCACATTGTTTCTGAGAGACAAGAACCTTCTTGTCACCAGGTTGGTTAGTTACTCCATTAACTATTGAAGCATCTTCACATGTTGTTTCTGAGAGACAAGAACCTTCTTGTAACCAGGTTGGTTAGTTACTCTAGTAACTAGTTACTCAAGGTACTATTGAATCATCTTCACATTGTTTCTGAGAGACAAGAACCTTCTTGTCACCAGGTTGGTTAGTTACTTTAGTAACTATTGAATCATCTTCACATTGTTTCTGAGAGACAAATACCTTCTTGTCAACAGGTTGGTTAGTTACTCTAGTAACTTTTGAATCATCTTCACATGCTATTGTTTGTGAGAGTCGAAAACCTTCTTGTCCCCAGGCTGGTTAGTTAATCTAGTTACTGGTTAGTTACTCTAGTAGCTTTTGAATCATCTTAACATGTTATTGTTTCTTAGAGACAAAAGCCTTCTTGTCACCAGGTTGGTTAGTTACTCTAGTAACTAGTTCCTCTAGTAACCACTGAACCATCTTCACATTCTTTCTCGTCCAGCTCCAAAGACAGCTTCGTCAAGTGGTGGGACATGGACACGCAGCATTGTTTCAAGACCGTGGTCGGCCATCGCAGCGAGGTGAGACACCGACATCCCATAATACTCTTATACATGACAGCTTACCAAGAGACTTAACATAGTGTTGCCGCTCAGGGCGTCAACACTTTGAAGGAGCGACAAGTCTTTTGTTTCCAGACCTGCTTTTCTGCGACTCTAAATTTAGCATCAGTGGATCATTGCTTGAATTATACACAGTTGTAATACTTGGACTTTCTAGATGGACCTGTTTGTTGAAACAACTTTTGTGCTGTAACAAGTTAATTATAATATGATCATGTTAAATTGGTATGAAATGACATTGAGTTTATGTCAACTTTATTATAGTTGAAAATTGTTTGATTACAGATGAAAATTGTTTGATTATAGTTGAAAATTGTTTGATTATAGTTGAATATTGTTTGATTATAGTTGAAAATTGTTTGATTATAGTTGAATATTGTTTGATTATAGTTGAAAATTGTTCGATTTTATATTTGAAAATTGTTTGATTACAGTTGAAAATAGTTTGATTATAGTTGAAAATAGTTTGATTATAGTTGGAAATTGTTACATTATAGTTGGAAATTGTTTCATTATAGTTGAAAATAGTTGGATTATAGTTGAAAATTGTTTGATTATAGTTGAAAATTGTTTGATTACAGTTAAATTGTTTGATTATAGTTGAAAATTGTTTGATTATAGTTGAAAATAGTTGGATTATAGTTGAAAATTGTTTGATTATAGTTGAAAATTGTTTGATTATAGTTGAAAATTGTTGATTATAGTTTAAAATTGTTTAATTATAGTTGAAAATTGTTTGATTATAGTTGAAAATTGTTTGATTATAGTTGAAAATTGTTGATTATAGTTTAAAATTGTTTGATTATAGTTGAAAATAGTTTGATTATAGTTGAAAATTGTTTGATTATAGTTGAAAATTGTTTGATTATAGTTGAAAATTGTTTGATTATAGTTGAAAATTGTTGATTATAGTTGAACATTGTTTGATTATAGTTGAAAATTGTTTGATTATAGTTGAAAATTGTTTGATTATAGTTGAAAATTGTTTGATTATAGTTGAAAATTATTTGATTATAGTTGAAAATTGTTTGATTATAGTTGAAAATTATTTGATTATAGTTGAAAATTGTTTGATTACAGTTAAATTGTTTGATTATAGTTGAAAATTGTTTGATTATAGTTGAAAATAGTTGGATTATAGTTGAAAATTGTTTGATTATAGTTGAAAATTGTTTGATTATAGTTGAAAATTGTTGATTATAGTTTAAAATTGTTTAATTATAGTTGAAAATTGTTTGATTATAGTTGAAAATTGTTTGATTATAGTTGAAAATTGTTGATTATAGTTTAAAATTGTTTGATTATAGTTGAAAATAGTTTGATTATAGTTGAAAATTGTTTGATTATAGTTGAAAATTGTTTGATTATAGTTGAAAATTGTTTGATTATAGTTGAAAATTGTTGATTATAGTTGAACATTGTTTGATTATAGTTGAAAATTGTTTGATTATAGTTGAAAATTGTTTGATTATAGTTGAAAATTGTTTGATTATAGTTGAAAAGTATTTGATTATAGTTGAAAATTGTTTGATTATAGTTGAAAAAAGTTGGATTATAGTTGAAAATTGTTTGATTATAGTTGAAAATTGTTTGATTATAGTTAAATTGTTTGATTATAGTTGAAAATTGTTTGATTATAGTTGAAAATTGTTTGATTATAGTTGAAAATTGTTTGATTATAGTTAAATTGTTTGATTATAGTTGAAAAAAGTTGGATTATTGTTGAAAATTGTTTGATTATAGTTGAAAATTGTTTGATTACAGTTAAATTGTTTGATTATAGTTGAAAATTGTTTGATTATAGTTGAAAATTATTTGATTATAGTTGAAAAAAGTTTGATTATAGTTGAAAATTGTTTGATTATAGTTGAAAATTGTTTGATTACAGTTAAATTGTTTGATTATAGTTGAAAATTGTTTTATTATAGTTGAAAATTGTTTGATTATAGTTGAAAATTGTTCGATTTTATATTTGAAAATAGTTTGATTACAGTTGAAAATAGTTTGATTATAGTTGAAAATTGTTTGATTATAGTTGGAAATTGTTTGATTATAGTTGAAAATTGTTTGATTATAGTTGAAAATAGTTGGATTATAGTTGAATATTGTTTGATTATAGTTGAAAATTGTTTGATTACAGTTAAATTGTTTGATTATAGTTGAAAATTGTTTGATTATAGTTGAAAATTGTTTGATTATAGTTGAAAATTGTTTGATTATAGTTGAAAATTGTTTGATTACAGTTAAATTGTTTGATTATAGTTGAAAATAGTTTGATTATAGTTGAAAATAGTTGGATTATAGTTGAAAATTGTAATATTTCAAATTGATGTAAAACAAAAATGTGTTTGATTAAAAACAAATTAAAACTGATGTCCATGACTTGATGAGAGTGATTGGTCTTTGTCTCTTAAAAAACTTCTATTAATTTACTTAAAGCGACTACTGTAGTCATGGTAACAACTCGTGTAACGTTGCTGCAGGTGTGGGGGATGGTGATGTTGAACGAGGAGAACCGACTCTTGACAGGTTCTGGCGACAGTGAGCTCAGAGCCTGGGACATCACATACCTGGATGAGGTGAGTAGAACCTGCTGGTCCTTCAGATACACTTGTAATGTAACTCTGGCTCAGGAACGTGTGGAGGGAGAACCTGAGGTGAAGAAACCCCTGCGTGATGAAGCCGATGGCGATGAAGAGGATGCTGACGGCATGGATGAAAGTCCTGAAGAGGTTTTTGTACTGAATATTGTTTTTTTTTAATAACGAAGATGAGGATTAAACGTTTGTTTTTTGTTCATTTCCTCAGAGGGTTCTGACGTGTTCTAAAGCCGGTTCCATCCTCCGAGAGACCAGAACCCGAGTCGTGTCTCTCGCCACAGACGCCAAAGCTCAAGTCATCGCCTGCCACGTGAGCGTTGAACCTTCAACCGTCACCGACGTCTGGATACAAATTCATGATTGTTTCGTTTTCACCGACGTTTGCAGGGAACTGACTCCGTCCTGGAGCTGTTCTCGGTTCTGTCCGAGGAGGACGTGCAGAAGAACATGAACAAGAAGATGAAGAAGGCGAGAAAGAAGGCGGCGAAGTAGGAGAAAATACTTCAGTATTTGATCAGGGTTGAATTTAAAAAAACTAAAAACTGTATCCTTTAAAAAACAAAACATTTAAATAAAAATAAAAAATACATTTAAATTATTTATTTTTTAATTATTGGTATTAAAAAGTTAGATTCTATGTTTACAATAATGTATTAATTTAGAAAATGTATATAAATATTTTTAAAATTTGATTATTAAAAAAAACAACTCCATGCTTAAAAAAACAAAACATTTAAATAAAAATAAAAAATACATTTAAAATATATATTATTTAATTATTGACATTAGAAAATTAAATTATATGTTTTAAATAATGTATTCATTTAGAAAATATATATATATAAATATTTTTATAAATCGATTATTAAAAAAACAACTCCATGCTTTAAAAAACAAAACATTTCAATAAAAATAAAAAATACATTTAAAATATATATTATTAAATTATTGTTATTAGAAAATCAAACTCTATGTTTAAAATAATGTATTCATTAAGAAAAATGTATATAAATATTTTTTAAATTCTATTATTAAAAAAACAACTCCATGCTTTAAAAAATAAAATACATTTAAAATATATATTATTTAATTATTGGTATTAGAAAGTCAAATTCTATTTTTACAATAATGTATAAGTTTGGAAAATGTATATAAATATTTTTTAAATATTTTCGATTATTAAAAAAAACAACTCCATGCTTTAAAAAAAAATACAATATTTCAATAAAAAATAATCATTTAAAATAAGTAAACGGTTCAATATCCTGAAGCCACAGATTTACAATAAATAAATGAACAAAATAAATCGTAACTTCATTGTTAAGTTCATTGTTGATCAGGTTTGATGAGAACATATGGAATTAAAAAAATCTGGACAAACACGTTAAGTCTCGTCGCGACTGAGGTGCGTCACTAACTTGTCTGCTCTCTGGCGCCCTCTGCTGTAGAGCCGCTGGTGACGCAGACCCGCAGCAGGAAGTGCAGGTGAAGAGAACCTTGAAGGACGAGATCGTGAAGCTGAGCAACATCAAGGCTTCGGCCAAGATAAGGTCAGTGACGTCATCAACTCATGGACGCAAACATCAGAGAATTGAATGATTTAATTTTACGTTTATGTTGAAACCTTTTTGTGAAAATGTTTGTTTTATAAGCGTTAAGTAATAATTGTATTTGACCATTAGTTATTGAAGGTTGAATTTGTTTTTATTGAATAATTAAAACAATTAAAGGTTGAATTTGTTTTTATTAAATAATTAAAAAAGTAAAAGGTTGAATTTGTTTTGAATAAATAATTAAAAATATAAAAGTTTTAGTTTGTTTTTATTGAATAATTTAAAAGTAAAAGGTTGAATTTTTTTTTTTTTTTTTAATAATTTTAAAATAAAAGGTTGAATTTGTTTTGATTAAATATTTAAAAAAATAAAAGTTTGAGTTTGTTTTTATTGAATCATTTAAAAATAAAATAATGAATTGTTTTTTATTGATAAAAAAAGCTTGAATTTGTTTTTATTGATTAATTTAGAAAAAAGATTTAATTTGTTTTATTTAATAATTTTAAAATAAAAAGTTGAATTGGTTTTTATTTAACAATTGAATCATTTCTAAATAAAAGGTTAAATTAGTTTTTATTCAATTATTTATATATGGAAAGGATTAATTTTTAAATAAACAAAAGTCATGTTTATCGTTATTTATATTGAGTTTAAAGGGCAAATTATTTAAAAATTGGTATATTTAGAAAATGATTGGTATTATTGGATAACATTTTTTTGATTTATTTTATTAAAATGTAAAAACATAAAAAAAAGAAAATTAAATGTCTCGACTTCCGTCCGAACTAAAAACCAAACTCACCCTCAGGTGGGTGGACTGTCTGTCATGTGCCGGCGGCGAGCTGAAGGTGGCGCTGTTGCTGCAGAACAACACCATCGAGACCTACAGCCTGAAGACCCAGGACGCGGCTCCGGTCGCCAACAAGACCTCGCGCCTCACCCTGGGGGGTCATCGCACCGACGCCCGCACTCTGGCCTTCAGCTCCGACAACCTGGCGCTGCTGTCGGCGTCCGGAGACACCGTCAAAGTCTGGAACAGGTTCGGTGTCTTTTAATACTTGTGTAAAGTAAAGTGGACACGGGTGAAGAACCAGTTCTTTCCTGGTGCAGGTCCACGCTGCAGGTGGTCCGGACCATGGCCTGCGAGTACGCGCTCTGCTCCCTCTTCGTCCCCGGAGACCGGCAGATCATCCTGGGAACAAAAGTACGGACTCGCCGTCCAACTGTCCGTCACCTCAGCTGTCAATCATGATGTCTCTCCTCAGACGGGGAAGCTGCAGATCTTCGAGCTGGCCTCAGGAGTCCTGCTGGAGACCGTGGACGCTCACGGCGGATCCTTGTGGTCTCTGTGCCTGTCACCGGACCAGGTACGCGCCGTCACCGTTCGTTTGGCTTTTGTCGATAAAGTTTGTTACAGCGGTGCGTTGTGGTTTTCAGAGGGGCCTCGTGACGGGCGGCGCCGACAAGACCGTGAAGTTCTGGGACTTTGAGCTGGTCAAGGATGAAGGGAGCGGTCAGAAGTAGGTTCTAGAGTTGAGGGTTCAATTCTCCGACGTCAGGATAATAGATCCATGTTGACGTTTTTAATTATAATTTACTTATTGTTTTTGTTCAAATAATATAATAAATTGTATTTATAGTTATTATTTATTTTTCATTGTTTTCAACTTTTTACAATTACAATTAAACTAGAAAATATAAGTATAGAAAATGTTTTTGTTTAAATAATCAAATCAAATCAAATGTATTAAAAATATGAATTATTATTATTTATTTATTTTACTTTTTAGAATCACAAACTCAGTTTCCAAAATATAAATATAGAAAATGTTTTTTTTATATGATAAAATTAAATAAAATGTATTTAAAAAATATATATATATATTTTTAGAATCACACTATAAATATATAAAACATTCTCTATTTATAAAAAATATATATATATATATCTTTTTACATTTTTACAATTAATATTTTTTTTACTTTTTATAATCACAATTAAACCCAAATTTGATTAAAATTAAAATGTATTAAATCTAAATGTGTAAGAAAACCAACTATATAATAAAACAAAATCAAATGTATTAAAAAAAATATATATATATATTTTTAGAATCACACTATAAATGTATAAAACATTCTCTATTTATAAAAATAAAAAAATATTATTTATACAATATATAAATATATGTACATGTTGGTTGTAATTTTTATTCTTGTTTTTTTATTCATTAAAAAAAAAAAGAAAAAAGAATTATACAAGTGATTGTTTTGGTTCATAAGTATTTAGTTGAAGGTTAACTAAATAATTAACTAATAATAGTAATAAATAATAATAATAATAGTAACTAATAATAATCATGTTTTGATATTTTATGTTTATTGTTCTACAGAATTAAGTTTTTCTCTTCCTTCCCTGTTATCATTTAAAATAATGTAAGTGTTGGTGCAAACTTATACTCATAGTAGAAATAGTTAAAGGTTTTACTTATTGTTTAGTTAACAATAAAGAACTGTAGTCTATTATATATTTATAGTATTTCAGAATCATAAACCTTTGTAGTATTTACTGCTGTTCAAAGATTGACGTTTTTAATTAATTAATTACAGAGTTTACTTGGATGAACTCAGATTTATTCCAATTAATGATATTTTACAATGTAATTAAGTGTGTTTTCAGTTAAAAGTTGTGTTTGATACGTTTCACCATCAGGAGGTTGACGCTGAAACACACTCGCACGCTCCAGCTGGAGGAAGACGTTCTGTGCGTGAAGTTCTCTCCGGACCAGAGACTGGTGGCCGTGTCTCTGCTGGACTGCACTGTCAAAGTCTTCTACGCCGACTCGCTGAAGGTGAAGAACCTCCAGAGAAATTAAATCAAACTAAACTAAAACAATCGTTCTTCTGTTTTAGTTTTTCTTGTCTCTGTACGGTCACAAGCTGCCGGTGCTGTGTCTGGACATTTCTCACGTAAGTCAACATTGTTCCACTTTTTTTTTACCTGTAAAAGTATAAATTGTAACGTTTTAAAAGTGACTTCTGCCCCCTACAGGACAGCACGATCATTGCAACAGGGTCCGCTGATCGAAACGTGAAGATTTGGGGTTTGGACTTCGGCGACTGTCATCGATCCATGTTTGCTCACGACGACAGGTACATTTTCTCTAAAAGTTAAATCATTATTAAGACTTTTTATACTTCTTTGAAAATTAATACATTCTTGATGTCATTTTAATACATTTTCTTTAGAAAATACAACTAAATTATTAGTGATATTCATCCAATTTAAGACCTTTTCATCACCTTTTTTCAAATAAAAGTATTTGTGATATTCTTACATTATAACACATTTTTCTACTTAAAAACTAAAATATGAGAAATATTCTGCCTTTTTAAGACTTTTCTACCTAAAAAGAATCAATTTTAGGTGATATTATTTTTTCAATACAAAAGTGATATTTCATTTCAAGAATATAGTTCCTTTTTTTAAATAATAATTTATCCTATAATGAATATAATTATTAATGTTTTTTTCTTCTTTGAAATAATATAATAAGTGATTTTCTTTTTCCATTTTAAACCCTTTTCCTTGTTAAAAATACAATTATAAATGATTTTCTTTCATTTAAAACATTTTTCCTTTTAAAATATGAAACGACTCACGATATCCTTCCATTTTAACCCTTTTTTTCTTTAAAACATTTCAATTATTAGTGGCATTCTCCCATTATAAGACTTTTTTTCTTTTTTAAATAATATAATTAGTGGTGTTCTACCATTTTAAGACTTAATTTATTTTAATAGAATCAAACTATATTCTATAGATATTCTATGATTTTAAACCTTCTTTTATGGTTAAAAACAAAAGTATTTGTTGATATTCTTCTATTTTTAAGACTTTTTGAGGAACATGTTGTTTGTTGGTATCTTAACAACCTTTAAAATATCATTTCTTTTTTTGTATAATCCTATTTAACCTTCACTATATTGAATATATTTCGAACCTGTTCTCCACAGTGTCATGTTCCTCCAGTTCCTCCCGAAGACGCATCTGTTCTTCACGGCCGGGAAAGACAAGAAGATCAAACAATGGGACGCAGACAAGTTTGAACTGGTTCAGACGTTAGAGGTGAGAATTAAAAAAAACCCCATATATTTCTTTAAACCCCTAAACTTGACCCGTGTGTCGGTCCAAACCTTCAGGGTCACCATCGCGAGGTCTGGTCTCTGTCCGTCAGTCCCAGCGGCGACCACATGGTGTCCTCGTCGCACGACATGTCTCTGCGACTGTGGGAGAGAACGAGGGAACCCATCGTCCTGGAGGAGGAGAGAGAGATGGTCTGGTCGTCCTTTACTAGAGCCGGAGTTATGTTGGTTTATCTTGTGTTCATGAAGACTCGTGTCTGCAGGAGCGAGAGGCCGAGTTCGAGGAGAGTCTGGCCAAAGGAGACGCGCCTGTGGTAACGAGACATTAAATAATAATAATTATAATAATAATAATAATAATAATAATAAGTGAGATGTTGTGCAGGTTCCTGGAGAGACTCAAGCAGAAGCTGCACCAGCTGCCAAGAAAACAGTGGAAACAATCAGAGCTGTGAGTTTGAAAGTTTGCTTCATTTATGTTATTGTTTTATTATAAATAACATATTTAAACCATATTTATTTGGTTATTATCTATTAGTGTCTTCTCTTTTGAAAAATACATTTGTTAGTGATTTTATTCTATTGAAGACTTTTTTTATTTAAAATAAAATACATTTAATATAATTCGATTTCAAGACTTTTTTCTTAAAAACAAAGACATTATTAGTGATTTTGGTCAATTTTAAGAGTTTAATAAAAATAAATAAATACTAGTTCAATTCTTGGATTTTCTTTTCTTTACAAACATTAGTGATATTCTCTTAATATTAAGATTATAAAACATTTTTCTTCATAAACAATCTTTCTTTCTTTAATAAAATACAATTATAAATGATATTCTTACATTTTGTTTAGACAACAATTTTGTTTAATTATTAGTGATTTTCTCAATTAAAAAAACACATTTTAATTATTTTCTTTTTTATAAAAACATTAGTGCTTTTCTCTAATTTCAAGACATTTTACATAAAAAAAAAATCTTACATTGTAAAAGAATATGTGTTTAAAAAATAGTGATATTTTACATTATAAGAACTTTTTTCCTTTTAAGAGAAAATTAATTATTGTTGATGTTTATCAATTTTCAGACATTTTCTAATAAATAATAAAAAAAAAAAAAATACTAGATCAATTCTTCTTTTATAATGTTAGTGATCATTTTAACACATTTTGTCTTCTTCATAATAAATAAAAATATTATTTTAAGAACGTTTCTTAAACAAGTGATTATAATAAATGATGTTTGTTTACTTTTTATTTAATAAATAAATAATTACTAGTTAAATTCTTCCTTTTCTACCTATAAAAACATTTGTTTCTCATTTCAAGACTTTATTCTTACATTTGAAGTCATTTTTCTTCTTAAATGTAATTATTTGTTTTGGTCCTCAAGTCTAAGATGGTTTTCTTTAATAAGAAAAAAAAAATTCTAGTTAAATTCTTTCATATATTTCTTAAAAGAAATGTTTTTGTGATCAATTTCAAAGCATTTTTTCTTCTTTTAATAAAAACAAACAATATTCGTCCATTTAAATTATTTTTTTCTTGAAATTATTGCTGATATTCTCTATTTTAAGACTTGATTAAGTCTTAAAAATAAAAATAAATAATCAGTAAATTCTTTTACTTTTTTTTAATAAAATAAAATGATTCGACATGTATTTATCTTAAAATAATATTTTTCGTCTACATACGTTTAATTTCTTCATCACATGAATCTCTATGTTCTTGCTGTTCAGGCCGAGCGCATCATGGAGGCTCTGGAGTTGTACAGAGAAGAAGGAAAGAAGATGGAGGAGCACAGGCTCGCCTGCGAGAGAGCCGGGAAACAGGTGAGGATCGTTACAGTCGGAGCACAACAACTTGAGCTAGATTTGTAAACACAAGAGTCACGACTGGTCAGAATTCAAACAGTCGTTACAGAAAACGTCGCCTCCTTGTTCTCTGTGAAAAATGATGCAACGTTTTGAGGAACACCTACCCCTCCTTTATATCTACCTGTATTAACTTGAACCCTTGTATTTCTTCTGGTCAGATCCCGCCACCAAAACCTAACCCTATTCTCGTGGCCTTTGGAAACGTGTCGGTGAGTACAACATAAATACAAGATAATTACAACGTAAATATATGATAATTACAACGTAAATATATGATAATGACAACGTAAATAAAATGTAAATACAAGGTAACTACAATGTGATTACAAGATAAGTACAGCGTAAATAAAATGTAAATACAACGTTAAGACGAGTACAACGTTAAGACAAGATAAGTACAACGTAAATAAAGTGTTAATACAAGGTAACAACAACGTGATTACAAGATAAGTACAGCGTAAATAAATTGTAAAAACAACGTTAAGACAAGACGAGTACAACGTAAATATAATAATAACAAGTTAATTACAATGTAAATACAACGTAATTGCAATGTAAATACAAGGTAACTACAACATGATTACAAGATAAGTACAGCATAAATAAAATGTAAATGCAACGTTAAGTCAAGATGAGTACAACGTTAAAACAAGATAAGTACAACGTAAATACAAGATTATAACAACGTAATTCAAATGTAAATACAAGGTAACTACAACGTGATTACAAGATAAGTACTACGTATATACAAGTTGAATACAACGTTATGATAAGTACAGCGTATAAACAACCTTAAGTACAAGATAAATACAACCGATACAGAAGACAAATACAATGTAAATTCAAGACAAATACAATGTAAATTAAATGTAAATACAACATAACTACAACATAAATACAAAGTATACACAAGAAAAGTACAATGTAAATACAACATATATTACAATGTAAATACAACGTAAATAGAATATAATTTCAACGTAATTCAAATGTAAATACAAGATAAGTACAATGTAAATACAAGATAAGTATAACGTAAATACAATTTAAATACAATATAATTTCAAAGTTATTTAAATGTAAATACAAGATAAGTATAACGTAAATACAATGTAAATACAATATAATTTCAACGTAATTCAAATGTAAATACAAGATAAGTACAACGTAAATACAAGATAAGTACAATGTAAATTCAAGTCTGGACTGAAGGTCTGGAGTCGACTCACTGATTTCTGCTCCCACAGCGAGAGCGTTACGTGTTGGACGTCATCAAGAAGGTCCGATCAAGGTAACGTACGACGATGTTTCTCAAGCTTCTCTGTGACGACGTGTGTTGAACCTACAGTGAGCTGGAAGTGTCTCTGCTGGTTCTACCTTTTCCATACGTGCCCGACCTGCTGACCCTGTTCAACCGATACATCCAGGAGGGTCTGGACGTGGAGCTGGTCTGTCGCTGCATGTTCTTCCTGCTCAAGTAGGTATTATTTAGTGACGATCGCCAGGACTGTGTGTCAGGACTCTGATGATACGATATATAGTAATACTGTAGTAACCAGGATATATGTGTAGTATTGTCCAGTACTTGACTCTGGTGTTGTGATAGTGTAGTAACAAGGATATATATGTAGTATTGTCCAGTACTTGACTCTGGTGTTGTGATAGTGTAGTAACAAGTATATATGTGTAGTATTGTCCAGTACTTGACTCTGGTGTTGTGATAGTGTAGTAACAAGTATATATGTGTAGTATTGTCCAGTACTTGACTCTGGTGTTGTGATAGTGTAGTAACAAGGATATATATGTAGTATTGTCCAGTACTTGACTCTGGTGTTGTGATAGTGTAGTAACAAGTATATATGTGTAGTATTGTCCAGTACTTGACTCTGGTGTTGTGATAGTGTAGTAACAAGTATATATGTGTAGTATTGTCCAGTACTTGACTCTGGTGTTGTGATAGTGTAGTAACAAGTATATATGTGTAGTATTGTCCAGTACTTGACTCTGGTGTTGTGATAGTGATGTAACAAATATATATGTGTAGTATTGTCCAGTACTTGACTCTGGTGTTGTGATAGTGTAGTAACAAGGATATATATGTAGTATTGTCCAGCACTTGATTTTGGTGTTGTGATAGTGTAGTAACAAGTATATATGTGTAGTATTGTCCAGTACTTGACTCTGGTGTTGTGATAGTGTAGCAACAAATATATATGTGTAGTATTGTCCAGTACTTGACTCTGGTGTTGTGATAGTGTAGTAACAAGTATATATGTGTAGTATTGTCCAGTACTTGACTCTGGTGTTGTGATAGTGATGTAACAAATATATATGTGTAGTATTGTCCAGTACTTGACTCTGGTGTTGTGATAGTGTAGTAACAAGTATATATGTGTAGTATTGTCCAGTACTTGACTCTGGTGTTGTAGTATTTACAGACCACATGACTCTTGACGAAGTCGTAACTGATTTCATTTTTTTTCAAACCAAAATATGTCCAAACATCAGCTTTAAAAAATGCTGGAGTCACTGTATCCTCTCGTCCTCAGTCATCACTGTATCCTCTTGTCCTCAGTCATCACTGTATCCTCTCGTCCTCAGTCATCACTGTATCCCCTCGTCCTCAGTCATCACTGTATCCTCTCGTCCTCACATCACTACACGACTAAAAAGTGTATTTGATGATCTACGATTAGTTTAACTCTGAATGTTCGTTTTTTTTGTTTTGTTCCTTTGGTAAGTAAGTAAGTAATTTTTTTTGGCTTTTCCAGACCAGGGTCACAAAGCGCTTAAACAATCAAAACAATACTCAATAAAGTATATACTTTAAAGGTCAAGATAAAACTGATAACACAACAGGAGTTCCAGAAAATCAAGGAAAAGCCTGAACAAATAAAAATGTCTTCAGATGTTTCTTGAAGGAGTCAGTAGATCATCAAACACAGAGATGGTTCCAAAGCTTAGGAGCAACAGTCTGGAAGGATTTCTCTCCTCTGGTCCTGAACCGTGTTCAGGAACCATCAGTAGATTCTGATCCACAGACCTCAGAGCCCGAGCTGGGGTGTAAGTCTGGATCAGATCACTGATGGAAGGTCTGACCATGAATAGATCTGAAAGTAAGAACCAGAATTTTAAAATGATCCTGAAAGAAACTGGAAGCCAGTAAAGAGTTTGAAGGATCAGAGAAATGTGAGTTCTTCTACTAGAGCGGCTCAAAATTCTCGCTGCAGAGTTTTGAATCAACTGCAGACGAGACACATCCTTCTTGTTAAGACATGAAAACAAACTGTTACAATAGTCCAGACGAGAAGAAACAAACGCATGGATTACAAGCTCCAGATCATGTTCCGACAACATTTTCCTAAGTTTAGAGATTTTTCTCAGTTGAAACAGTTTCTGGTCAGTTTTCTTCAGTGTTGAACAAGAGACATGTCTTTATCAAATACAACACCCAGGTTTCTCAGGCTCAGTTTGACAGACTGACCTAAGTCACCCAAGTACTGACTCAACCCTGGAATCTTATCATCAGGAGCAATCACCAGAGTTTCAGTTTTGTCCACATTTAGCTGTAAAGTGTTTTCACTCATTGTTTGATTTCTAGCAAACAATTGACTAAGTTCAGCTTCTGGGGCTCAGTTGGATCAACAGAGCAGTAGAGCTGGATGTTATCAGCAAAAATATGATAAGAAACATCAGGAAATCTCTGAATGATTTTACCGAGGGGAATCAAGTACAGCAAAAACAATAAAGGACCCAGAACAGAACCTTGAGGGACTCCACACAACAGATCTGCCGATTCAGACCTCATTTGATTGGCAGATACATTTTTTTTTTCTTGTTCCTTCTAAACAACATCAGTTGCTCAAGGTTGCGAGTTTGAAACCATGGTAATTTTCTCACCAGGATCCACTTCGGTCAGATCTCCAGCAACCAGATGCTTCTGCCCGTCATGGACCAGCTGCGCACGAACACCCTCAGTAAAGTCCAGGAGATCCGAGTGAGTAGATGACACCTGGAGTCACCAGAGTAGAACGTGTCTTGACCTCGTCTTCGTTCTGCAGGACGTGATGGGCTTCAACGGCGCCGCCCTCAGCTTCCTGCAGCGCGAGGTGGAGGCTCGAGAAGACGTGATGTTCTTCGCCGACACCACCGGACAACTGAAGGAGAAGAAGAGGAAGAGGAGGAGGAGAGAGAGAATGATCCTCAGCATCGCTTGATCTTGTTCGTCGTTCAATAAACTCTTGTTTCTCATGATGTTGTTGACGTAAATACACACTTTATATAAAATGAATAAACTCTTGTTTCTCACAACGTTGTTGGCGTAAATACACACTTTATATAAAATGAATAAACTCTTGTTTCTCACAACGTTGTTGACGTAAATACACACTTTATATAAAATGAATAAACTCTTGTTTCTCACAACGTTGTTGACGTAAATACACACTTTATATAAAATGAATAAACTCTTGTTTCTCACAACGTTGTTGACGTAAATACACACTTTATATAAAATGAATAAACTTGTTTCTCACAACGTTGTTGACGTAAATACACACTTTATATAAAATGAATAAACTCTTGTTTCTCACAACGTTGTTGACGTAAATACACACTTTATATAAAATGAATAAACTCTTGTTTCTCACAACGTTGTTGACGTAAATACACACTTTATATAAAATGAATAAACTCTTGTTTCTCACAACGTTGTTGACGTAAATACACACTTTATATAAAATGAATAAACTTGTTTCTAACAACGTTGTTGACGTAAATACACACTTTATATAAAATGAATAAACTCTTGTTTCTCACAACGTTGTTGACGTAAATACACACTTTATATAAAATGAATAAACTTGTTTCTAACAACGTTGTTGACGTAAATACACACTTTATATAAAATGAATAAACTCTTGTTTCTCACAACGTTGTTGACGTAAATACACACTATATAAAATGAATAAACTTGTTTCTTACAACGTTGTTGACGTAAATACACACTTTATATAAAATGAATAAACTCTTGTTTCTCACAACGTTGTTGACGTAAATACACACTTTATATAAAATGAATAAACTTGTTTCTAACAACGTTGTTGACGTAAATACACACTTTATATAAAATGAATAAACTCTTGTTTCTCACAACGTTGTTGACGTAAATACACACTTTATATAAAATGAATAAACTCTTGTTTCTCACAACGTTGTTGACGTAAATACACACTTTATATAAAATGAATAAACTCTTGTTTCTCACAACGTTGTTGACGTAAATACACACTTTATATAAAATGAATAAACTCTTGTTTCTCACAACGTTGTTGACATAAATACACACTTTATATAAAATGAATAAACTCTTGTTTCTCACAACGTTGTTGACGTAAATACACACTTTATATAAAATGGATAAACTCTTGTTTCTTACAACGTTGTTGACGTAAATACATACTTTATATAAAATTAATAAACTCTTGTTTCTCACAACGTTGTTGACGTAAATACACACTTTATATAAAATTAATAAACTCTTGTTTCTCACAACGTTGTTGACGTAAATACACACTTTATATAAAATGAATAAACTCTTGTTTCTCACAACATTGTTGACGTAAATACATACTTTATATAAAATTAATAAACTCTTGTTTCTCACAACGTTGTTGATGTAAATACACACTTTATATTAAATGAATAAACTCTTGTTTCTTACAACGTTGTTGACGTAAATACACACTTTATATAAAATTAATAAACTCTTGTTTCTCACGACGTTGTTGACGTAAATACACACTTTATATAAAATGAATAAACTCTTGTTTCTCACAACGTTGTTGACGTAAATACACACTTTATATAAAATTAATAAACTCTTGTTTCTCACAACGTTGTTGACGTAAATACACACTTTATATAAAATGAATAAACTCTTGTTTCTCACAACGTTGTTGACGTAAATACACACTTTATATAAAATTAATAAACTCTTGTTTCTCACAACGTTGTTGACGTAAATACACACTTTATATAAAATTAATAAACTCTTGTTTCTCACGACGTTGTTGACGTAAATACATACTTTATATAAAATTAATAAACTCTTGTTTCTCACGACGTTGTTGACGTAAATACACACTTTATATAAAATTAATAAACTCTTGTTTCTCACAACGTTGTTGACGTAAATACACACTTTATATAAAATGAATAAACTCTTGTTTCTCACAACGTTGTTGACGTAAATACACACTTTATATAAAATGAATAAACTCTTGTTTCTCACGACGTTGTTGACGTAAATACACACTTTATATAAAATGAATAAACTCTTGTTTCTCACAATGTTGTTGATGTAAATACACACTTTATATAAAATTAATAAACTCTTGTTTCTTAGAACGTTGTGAACGTAAATACACACTTTATATAAAATGAATAAACTCTTGTTTCTCACAATGTTGTTGATGTAAATACACACTTTATATAAAATGAATAAACTCTTGTTTCTCACAACGTTGTTGACGTAAATACACACTTTATATAAAATGAATAAACTCTTGTTTCTCACAACGTTGTTGACGTAAATACACACTTTATATAAAATTAATAAACTCTTGTTTCTCACAACGTTGTTGACGTAAATACACACTTTATATAAAATTAATAAACTCTTGTTTCTCACAACGTTGTTGACGTAAATACACACTTTATATAAAATGAATAAACTCTTGTTTCTCACAACGTTGTTGACGTAAATACACACTTTATATAAAATGAATAAACTCTTGTTTCTCACAACGTTGTTGACGTAAATACACACTTTATATAAAATTAATAAACTCTTGTTTCTCACAACGTTGTTGACGTAAATACACACTTTATATAAAATTAATAAACTCTTGTTTCTCACAACGTTGTTGACGTAAATACACACTTTATATAAAATGAATAAACTCTTGTTTCTTAGAACGTTGTTGACGTAAATACACACTTTATATAAAATGAATAAACTCTTGTTTCTCACAATGTTGTTGACGTAAATACACACTTTATATAAAATTAATAAACTCTTGTTTCTCACAACGTTGTTGACGTAAATACACACTTTATATAAAATGAATAAACTCTTGTTTCTCACAATGTTGTTGATGTAAATACACACTTTATATAAAATGAATAAACTCTTGTTTCTCACAACGTTGTTGACGTAAATACACACTTTATATAAAATTAATAAACTCTTGTTTCTCACAACGTTGTTGATGTAAATACACACTTTATATAAAATGAATAAACTCTTGTTTCTCAAAACGTTGTTGACGTAAATACACACTTTATATAAAATGAATAAACTCTTGTTTCTCACAACGTTGTTGACGTAAATACACACTTTATATAAAATGAATAAACTCTTGTTTCTCACAACGTTGTTGACGTAAATACACACTTTATATAAAATGAATAAACTCTTGTTTCTCACAACGTTGTTGACGTAAATACACACTTTATATAAAATGAATAAACTCTTGTTTCTCACAACGTTGTTGATGTAAATACACACTTTATATAAAATGAATAAACTCTTGTTTCTCACAACGTTGTTGACGTAAATACACACTTTATATAAAATGAATAAACTCTTGTTTCTCACAACGTTGTTGACATAAATACACACTTTATATAAAATGAATAAACTCTTGTTTCTCACAACGTTGTTGACGTAAATACACACTTTATATAAAATGAATAAACTCTTGTTTCTTACAACGTTGTTGACATAAATACACAATTTATATAAAATGAATAAACTCTTGTTTCTCACAACGTTGTTGACGTAAATACACACTTTATATAAAATGAATAAACTCTTGTTTCTCACAACGTTGTTGACGTAAATACACACTTTATATAAAATGAATAAACTCTTGTTTCTCACGACGTTGTTGACGTAAATACACACTTTATATAAAATGAATAAACTCTTGTTTCTCACAACGTTGTTGACGTAAATACACACTTTATATAAAATTAATAAACTCTTGTTTCTCACAACGTTGTTGACGTAAATACACACTTTATATAAAATTAATAAACTCTTGTTTCTCACAACGTTGTTGACGTAAATACACACTTTATATAAAATTAATAAACTCTTGTTTCTCACAACGTTGTTGACGTAAATACACACTTTATATAAAATGAATAAACTCTTGTTTCTCACAACGTTGTTGACGTAAATACACACTTTATATAAAATTAATAAACTCTTGTTTCTCACAACGTTGTTGACGTAAATACACACTTTATATAAAATTAATAAACTCTTGTTTCTCACAACGTTGTTGACGTAAATACACACTTTATATAAAATTAATAAACTCTTGTTTCTCACAACGTTGTTGACGTAAATACACACTTTATATAAAATGAATAAACTCTTGTTTCTTAGAACGTTGTTGACGTAAATACACACTTTATATAAAATGAATAAACTCTTGTTTCTCACAATGTTGTTGACGTAAATACACACTTTATATAAAATTAATAAACTCTTGTTTCTCACAACGTTGTTGACGTAAATACACACTTTATATAAAATGAATAAACTCTTGTTTCTCACAATGTTGTTTATGTAAATACACACTTTATATAAAATGAATAAACTCTTGTTTCTCACAACGTTGTTGACGTAAATACACACTTTATATAAAATTAATAAACTCTTGTTTCTCACAACGTTGTTGATGTAAATACACACTTTATATAAAATGAATAAACTCTTGTTTCTCAAAACGTTGTTGACGTAAATACACACTTTATATAAAATGAATAAACTCTTGTTTCTCACAACGTTGTTGACGTAAATACACACTTTATATAAAATGAATAAACTCTTGTTTCTCACAACGTTGTTGACGTAAATACACACTTTATATAAAATGAATAAACTCTTGTTTCTCACAACGTTGTTGACGTAAATACACACTTTATATAAAATGAATAAACTCTTGTTTCTCACAACGTTGTTGACGTAAATACACACTTTATATAAAATGAATAAACTCTTGTTTCTCACAACGTTGTTGACGTAAATACACACTTTATATAAAATGAATAAACTCTTGTTTCTCACAACGTTGTTGACATAAATACACACTTTATATAAAATGAATAAACTCTTGTTTCTCACAACGTTGTTGACGTAAATACACACTTTATATAAAATGAATAAACTCTTGTTTCTTACAACGTTGTTGACATAAATACACAATTTATATAAAATGAATAAACTCTTGTTTCTCACAACGTTGTTGACGTAAATACACACTTTATATAAAATGAATAAACTCTTGTTTCTCACAACGTTGTTGACGTAAATACACACTTTATATAAAATGAATAAACTCTTGTTTCTCACAACGTTGTTGACATAAATACACACTTTATATAAAATGAATAAACTCTTGTTTCTCACAACGTTGTTGACGTAAATACACACTTTATATAAAATGAATAAACTCTTGTTTCTCACAACGTTGTTGACATAAATACACACTTTATATAAAATGAATAAACTCTTGTTTCTTACAACGTTGTTGACGTAAATACACACTTTATATAAAATGAATAAACTCTTGTTTCTTACAACGTTGTTGACGTAAATACACACTTTATATAAAATGAATAAACTCTTGTTTCTTACAACGTTGTTGACGTAAATACACACTTTATATAAAATGAATAAACTCTTGTTTCTTACAACGTTGTTGACGTAAATACACACTTTATATAAAATGAATAAACTCTTGTTTCTTACAACGTTGTTGACGTAAATACACACTTTATATAAAATGAATAAACTCTTGTTTCTTACAACGTTGTTGACATAAATACACACTTTATATAAAATGAATAAACTCTTGTTTCTTACAACGTTGTTGACGTAAATACACACTTTATATAAAATGAATAAACTCTTGTTTCTTACAACGTTGTTGACGTAAATACACACTTTATATAAAATGAATAAACTCTTGTTTCTCACAACGTTGTTGACGTAAATACACACTTTATATAAAATGAATAAACTCTTGTTTCTCACAACGTTGTTGACGTAAATACACACTTTATATAAAATGAATAAACTCTTGTTTCTCACAACGTTGTTGACGTAAATACACACTTTATATAAAATGAATAAACTCTTGTTTCTCACAACGTTGTTGACGTAAATACACACTTTATATAAAATGAATAAACTCTTGTTTCTCACAACGTTGTTGACGTAAATACACACTTTATATAAAATGAATAAACTCTTGTTTCTCACAACGTTGTTGACATAAATACACACTTTATATAAAATGAATAAACTCTTGTTTCTCACAACGTTGTTGACGTAAATACACACTTTATATAAAATGAATAAACTCTTGTTTCTTACAACGTTGTTGACATAAATACACAATTTATATAAAATGAATAAACTCTTGTTTCTCACAACGTTGTTGACGTAAATACACACTTTATATAAAATGAATAAACTCTTGTTTCTCACAACGTTGTTGACGTAAATACACACTTTATATAAAATGAATAAACTCTTGTTTCTCACGACGTTGTTGACGTAAATACACACTTTATATAAAATGAATAAACTCTTGTTTCTCACAACGTTGTTGACGTAAATACACACTTTATATAAAATTAATAAACTCTTGTTTCTCACAACGTTGTTGACGTAAATACACACTTTATATAAAATTAATAAACTCTTGTTTCTCACAACGTTGTTGACGTAAATACACACTTTATATAAAATTAATAAACTCTTGTTTCTCACAACGTTGTTGACGTAAATACACACTTTATATAAAATGAATAAACTCTTGTTTCTCACAACGTTGTTGACGTAAATACACACTTTATATAAAATTAATAAACTCTTGTTTCTCACAACGTTGTTGACGTAAATACACACTTTATATAAAATTAATAAACTCTTGTTTCTCACAACGTTGTTGACGTAAATACACACTTTATATAAAATTAATAAACTCTTGTTTCTCACAACGTTGTTGACGTAAATACACACTTTATATAAAATGAATAAACTCTTGTTTCTTAGAACGTTGTTGACGTAAATACACACTTTATATAAAATGAATAAACTCTTGTTTCTCACAATGTTGTTGACGTAAATACACACTTTATATAAAATTAATAAACTCTTGTTTCTCACAACGTTGTTGACGTAAATACACACTTTATATAAAATGAATAAACTCTTGTTTCTCACAATGTTGTTGATGTAAATACACACTTTATATAAAATGAATAAACTCTTGTTTCTCACAACGTTGTTGACGTAAATACACACTTTATATAAAATTAATAAACTCTTGTTTCTCACAACGTTGTTGATGTAAATACACACTTTATATAAAATGAATAAACTCTTGTTTCTCAAAACGTTGTTGACGTAAATACACACTTTATATAAAATGAATAAACTCTTGTTTCTCACAACGTTGTTGACGTAAATACACACTTTATATAAAATGAATAAACTCTTGTTTCTCACAACGTTGTTGACGTAAATACACACTTTATATAAAATGAATAAACTCTTGTTTCTCACAACGTTGTTGACGTAAATACACACTTTATATAAAATGAATAAACTCTTGTTTCTCACAACGTTGTTGACGTAAATACACACTTTATATAAAATGAATAAACTCTTGTTTCTCACAACGTTGTTGACGTAAATACACACTTTATATAAAATGAATAAACTCTTGTTTCTCACAACGTTGTTGACATAAATACACACTTTATATAAAATGAATAAACTCTTGTTTCTCACAACGTTGTTGACGTAAATACACACTTTATATAAAATGAATAAACTCTTGTTTCTTACAACGTTGTTGACATAAATACACAATTTATATAAAATGAATAAACTCTTGTTTCTCACAACGTTGTTGACGTAAATACACACTTTATATAAAATGAATAAACTCTTGTTTCTCACAACGTTGTTGACGTAAATACACACTTTATATAAAATGAATAAACTCTTGTTTCTCACAACGTTGTTGACATAAATACACACTTTATATAAAATGAATAAACTCTTGTTTCTCACAACATTGTTGACGTAAATACACACTTTATATAAAATGAATAAACTCTTGTTTCTCACAACGTTGTTGACATAAATACACACTTTATATAAAATTAATAAACTCTTGTTTCTTACAACGTTGTTGACGTAAATACACACTTTATATAAAATGAATAAACTCTTGTTTCTTACAACGTTGTTGACGTAAATACACACTTTATATAAAATGAATAAACTCTTGTTTCTTACAACGTTGTTGACGTAAATACACACTTTATATAAAATGAATAAACTCTTGTTTCTTACAACGTTGTTGACGTAAATACACACTTTATATAAAATGAATAAACTCTTGTTTCTTACAACGTTGTTGACATAAATACACACTTTATATAAAATGAATAAACTCTTGTTTCTTACAACGTTGTTGACGTAAATACACACTTTATATAAAATGAATAAACTCTTGTTTCTTACAACGTTGTTGACGTAAATACACACTTTATATAAAATGAATAAACTCTTGTTTCTCACAACGTTGTTGACGTAAATACACACTTTATATAAAATGAATAAACTCTTGTTTCTCACAACGTTGTTGACGTAAATACACAATTTATATAAAATGAATAAACTCTTGTTTCTCACAACGTTGTTGACGTAAATACACACTTTATATAAAATTAATAAACTCTTGTTTCTTACAACGTTGTTGACGTAAATACACACTTTATATAAAATTAATAAACTCTTGTTTCTCACAACGTTGTTGACGTAAATACACACTTTATATAAAATGAATAAACTCTTGTTTCTCACAACGTTGTTGACGTAAATACACACTTTATATAAAATGAATAAACTCTTGTTTCTAACAACGTTGTTGACGTAAATATACAATTTGAAAAGTTACGTTTCACAAAAACATTCTTTGCTACCAAATATTTGTATAAATAAAACCTGATTGAAACTAATGTAAAGTGAAGGTAATGAATATCAATATAAATATTAATATAAATATTATTGTTATTAAAGTACGTAGCAAAGTACTTTCAAAATGATGAAACTGCTTAAATTAAATGTTAAGAATAAGATAAAGTGACACAATTGTGTTGCTATTTTTGAAACACTAATATTTTCCCGTCATTCGAGAAATTGTATAGATAAATAAAACATCTTTAATCACGTGTTTATTATAAAAGAGCGCGTCAAGGCAGCTTCAAGTAGAAGCCGCTAGAGGGCAGTGTTGTTATTCAAATGTTTCTTCTTTTCTAACTCGTCACTGTTGACAGATTATTTAAATACAAACGAAAAAAGGCTTTTAATGTTTAGTTTAATTGTGACTTATATATTGATACAATCATATCTTAACTTATCAACAATCTTTCACCACAAATAAGATTTCTTTCCTAATTTACATTTTCGATACTTTGTTTTACTATGACAGCCTTAAAGCGTTTATATTATAGCTTTAGAATGAGATTAAATTAGTAGCATTTATTATTTACTGACAGTTTTAGATTTATATAATCTCTAAAATGTATATAATAATTCGTATTTCCTCTTTTTTAAATGTATATTGTATAGTTTATTTAGAAAGAAATATGATAATGACGTGTATAGTCGCAACAAATTATTAAATGTTTTTTGATTACAAAACATACTCAAAAATATTATGTCAAGGTTTAGAAAATAACTGTTTTATGTTAATTCAGTTAAATTAATATAGATTTATTTAAACATTTATTTTCAGTATTTTATTTACAACTGTATTATGTTAATTAACTTAAATTAATATAGACTTATTTCAAATTATATTTTTATTATTTTAATTACAAATGTATTATGTTAGTTCAGTAAAATTAATTTAGATATAATTTTATTGGTTTATTCTATGTTTATTATTTTATTTACAACTGTATTATGTTAGTTAAGTTAAATTATTATAGATTTATTTAAACATTTATTTTAAGTATTTTATTTACAACTGTATTAAGTTAATTCAGATAAATTAATATAGATTTATTTCAAATTATATTTTTATTATTTTATTTACAACTGTATTATGTTTATTCAGTTAAAAAAATATAGATTTATTTAAACATTTATTTTTAGTATTTTATTTACAACCTTTTTATGTTAAATTTAGTTAAATTAATATAGATTTATTTTAAATTATATTTATATTATTTTATTTACAACTGTATTATGTTTATTTAGTTAAATAAATATAGATTTATTTAAAAACATATTTTTAGTATTTTATTTACAACTGTATTATGTTTATTCAGTTAAATAAATATAGATTCATTTCAACATTTATTTTCAGTATTTTATCTGCCTAAAGTCGTCATATTAAATGACATGTATTTATAAACCTGTAATTAAAGGCGACATAACTTCCTGCTCCGAGTCCATTAATCTGGTCAGAACCGAGCAGTTGTTTGGTGTCAACATGTCTGTGCAGCAATAAAAGATGTTTTACAGCCTGTTTGACTCTGACTTTGACGGACAGCAGATCCAGTTGCTCTGTGTGTCGGCTCAGCTCTGATGTGTCATCATTGTGCGACGTTACATACGACAGGATGTGATTGTATAAGAAAGTAATTTATATTTATAGAGTGTTTTATAGACCAGAGTGACTGTAGTTACGTCTGTTAGTAGCTCTAGATGAGTGACGTACAAGTGAGTGATAATATAATATAATATAATATAACGTAACATAATATAATATAATTTCATAGAATATAATATCATATAATTTCATATAATTTAATTTAATTTAATATGATATAATAATATAATATAATATAATATAATATAATATAATATAATATAATATAATATAATATAATACAATACAATACAATATAATATAATATAATATAATATAAAATAATATAATATAATTTCATAGAATATAATATAATACAATATAATATAATATAACATAATATAAAACAATACAATATAATACAATATAATATAATATAATATAATATAATATAATATAATATAATATAATCTTGGTGATAACTAAGGACGAGAGGATACAGTGACTCCAGCAGCTTTTAAAGCTGATGTTACGACTTCATCAAGAGTCATGTGGTCTGTAAATACTACAACACCAGAGTCAAGTACTGGACAATACTACACATATATACTTGTTACTACACTATCACAACACCAGAGTCAAGTACTGGACAATACTACACATATATACTTGTTTCTACACTATCACAACACCAGAGTCAAGTACTCGACAATACTACACATATATACTTGTTACTACACTATCACAACACTAGAGTCAAGTACTGGACAATACTACAAATATATCCTTGTTACTACACTATCACAACACCAGAGTCAAGTACTGGACAATACTACACATATATACTTGTTACTACACTATCACAACACCAAATTCAAGTACTGGACAATACTACACATATATACTTTTTACTACACTATCACAACACCAGAGTCAAGTACTGGACAATACTACACATATATACTTGTTACTACACTATCACAACACCAGAGTCAAGTACTGGACAATACTACACATATATACTTGTTACTACACTATCATAACACCAGAGTCAAGTACTCGACAATACTGCACATATATACTTGTTACTACACTATCACAACACCAGAGTCAAGTACTGGACAATACTACACATATATACTTGTTACTACACTATCACAACACAAGAGTCAAGTACTTGACAATACTAAACATATATCCTTGTAACTACAGTATCACGATATTTTATATCGTGATATTTAATCCTCAACACTATGTTTGAAGTTAATGTTTTATTCCATTGTGTTTTTTTTCTTGCTTGTTTTTAATCAACAACATGTGTTGACGTCAAAATGGCTGCTGCTGAGTTCACTGAGAGGGAGCAGGGCGGAGTTAGAATTCTTCATGTCATGTTTTATGAAAGTCTAGTCTTTGTTTGTTTAGTTCTTTCTCATTTTAAACTTGCATTTAACGAAACAATAATGTTGATAAACTGCAGACGAACAAATTCAATAGTTCTACTGAAAACAAAGTATTTTAAAAAAAGGATAAAAGTGTTTTTTACACTAAATAAAAAAAAAAATGTCTTAGTAAAGTTCAATAGTTAAAAAGGTAAATCTCTCACATCCTGCAGCCTCTGATGAAGTGAGTCAAACAACTACAACTGATGTTTCCACTCGTTGACTCGTTGACTCGTTGACTCGTTGACTCGTTGACTCGTTGACTCGTTGACTTGTTGACTAGTTGACTCGTTGACTCGTTGACTCGTTGACTCGTTGACTCGTTGACTTGTTGACTAGTTGACTCGTTGACTCGTTGACTCGTCGACTCGTGGATCAAAGTCTTCGAGTCGCTCAGAGTCGCAGCTACAAGTCCGTCAGAGAAAGAACTCGTTTCAACCTCTCGTCTCAGGAAGAAGCTTTTAATCACCAGAGACCAGGAAACCTGCTTCCTGTTCAGGTCAGACCTCTGTGGCCTGTTAAAAACCACACACACACACACACACACACACACACACACACACACACACACACACACACACACACACACACACACACACACACACACACACACACACACACACACACGCACTTGTGGCTGTAAAAGGACTTTTAATTGCCGAACACATGAAGATTTGAGTCGAGGTTAATTGAAAAAAGAAATATTTTCTTAGGCAGTAAGAGCTTGTTATGTACACACACACACACACACACACACACACACACACACACACACACACACACACACACACACACACACACACACACACACACACACACACACACACACACACACACACACACACACACACACACACACACACACACACACACACACACACACACACACACTGAACACACACTGAACACACACACACTTGACTAATTACAACCAAGCGTACACACTTATAAACACACACTAAACCCATATATATAAACAGACAAATACACACATATACACAGGTACGCATACACTGAACAGTAACAAACACACACATACATGTAAGTGCATACAAACACACACTTAACATGTATACAGACACACACAATTACATGTACGTACGTACATACACACACACACACACGTACAGACAAACATGCACACACAATCGCACATATATACACACACTTACAGATATACA